>NW_006965747.1:0-5971 GCF_000164805.1 Carlito syrichta
AAATTATTTATTGTTCATTCTATATTATTATCCTAGTGAAAACTCTTCCTTAAGAGATCTCTGCAGTTAATCTGTTATATGTGAGGTAATTATGATGGGATTTATACCAGATTCAACAACTGTTCTCCAGGAATTTAGATTCACTGCCCAAGGCATAAAATTCTTTCCTTTTTTCCTCTTGCTTAAACTGGGCTATTGACTTTCCATATGTAAGAGATATATGCCATTCTCCTTGTGAAGCTCTTTGACAGAATGCTCTTGTAGAGCTAACTCACCAGGTCCCAGGGAAAGGCATCTTCTAACACCTGCATCAAACATTCTTGAACAGTTGTCCTGATAGCCTGGAAACTGTCACCAGATCATTTTATATTTGCAGGCCCTCTGCGCAGCAGTGCTTGTGAGGATGGAGCATTTTCTTTCTTTAGACAGGCTAGGACAGAGCCAAGCAGGATGGTGCTCTTCTTCCAGAGGTTCGTCCTAAACAAAAATTTCCAAATTGTCATATTGTCAAGGTCTTTATGTTTTCTTAGAGTGGCATGTCCTGAATGATGTGCCCTGCCCAAGATCCAAATTTTCACAGGCAGATCCTTCTTTCCCATAGTATAGGCAAACAAGACATTACCTGTATATTTCTTTGTAAGAGGCATATTATTTCATCATTTTTTATTTTGATGGATGTACAGGTACAAGTGAGGTTACATAGATATAGTGCATAGAGGTGAAGTACAGGTTTTAAGGTACCCATCACATGAATATTATCATTGTGTGCTCCAGGTAGTTTTTTATTTCTCACCACTTTCCCATTCTTCCACTCTTTGTTGTCTCCAATGTCGATTTTTTTTCACTCTCTATGTCCGTGTGTACCCATTGTTCAGTTCCCCAGAGAAATCTTTTCTATCATACTGTACACAGAAGACACATACTTTACCCTCCTAACACTAACTTTCCCCACAGCACTGCACTCACCAGGGAATTTGCATAGTGTCCCTAGGGAGGGAGCTGCCCTTATGAGTGTGAGATAAAATTCAGATCTGACCTTGCTTTGTCTGATCAAGACTACTTGATTCAATTCTCAGAATGAGATTTCCTACTTAGCTCCTGGGATTGCTGATGCCCTGGGTCTCTGGTAAGCATCAATGGGAGATGTGGAAGGAGAATCCATGGGAAGGTGACCTCTAGGACCCCACTCCCTCCCATGTTTATCCCAACCATCTGTTAGAAGGCTATGGCCTATGCTCAGGCGAGGGAATTTATATTTTGTCCTTGAGAGTGGGGAATACTGAAAAGGAACAATGACCAGGGCTCTGATTAAGGTATTGAAGAATATAAAGGTCTTTTGTGCATTGTAAATATTTGGTTCATTTTAGAAAGTTTATTATTGATATAAATAAAAAATTTCAAAACAATTAACCATAAATTATTGTCATACAAACAATGAAAGTTGTTCATAATATTCATATGTAAGCTTGAACTTCTCTCTCATTTTAGGATCCAGTGGGGATATTGTGTTGGCCCAGATGCCACTCTCTGTGCTTGTCACCCATGGGGAGTCTGCCTCCATTTCCTGCAGGTCTAATCAGAGTCTTTTATATAGTGATGGAAATACTTATTTGTATTGGTACCTGCAGAAACCAGACCAGTCTCCACAGCTTCTCATCTGTTTGGTTTCCAATTTGTCCTCTGGGATCCCAGAGAGGTTCAGTGGCAGTAGGCCAGACACTGATTTCACACTGAAAGCAGCAAGTTGGAGGCTGAGGATGTTGAAGTTGATTATTGTACACAAGATACATATGCTCCTCCGACAGTGATACAACTCCGAATAGAAACCTCCTTGCTGGGTGGCCAAGTTGCCCACATGAGCCAATTGTTTGGGGAATGGCCCAGCATGTTCTCTGAGTCTACAGAAGAGGACGCTATTGAAGAACTCAGGGTGGGAGGTTGAGATTTCTGCTAAGAACTCTGTCCCATGACAGCCTCAGTGGCATCTTTGGTTTCTCATGTTAAGGCATCATCAGCATGGGAGTGGCATCAACAGTAGAAAAATTCAGATGTCCAAGTTGCCTTGAGTAAACAATTATGATGAAGAGAGAGTGAATTTATGTTCATCTCCATCCTCCCTGCCTTGCCTACAATTGTCGGGTGAATTTAGTAAGCAGAACATCCAGGCCATGGATGAAGATTCATGGAAACTCAGTGAAATCTGTGTTGAAAATTACGAGTTTGGGGTTATTTTATACAAGATAATGCTTGGTAATATTGGTCAATTGTGATTTCCCCACTTCCCTACCTTCCTATCTCCTGTGCTTACACTAAACTGCCCCTCCAGTGTCATGTTGGAGAAAGCATTCTATAGATTTTAAGGGTAGTATAGCTAATAATAATGGGTAAAATTGTTTAATTTTTTTTTTTTTGAGTTGGAGTCTCACTCTGTCACCCAGACTGGAGTGCAGTGACCGCTCCCGGCCACCGCAGCCTTGACCTGCTGGCCTCCGGCTATCCTTTCGCCTCAGCCTTCTGAGTAGCCGGAATTACAGGCATGCGCTACCACGCCCGGCTGATTTTTTGATTTATTGTAGAGATGAGGTCTCGCTGCCCAGGCGGGTCTCGAACCCGCGGGCTGAGGTAATCCACTCACCTCAGCCTCCCAAAGGCGCGGAATTACAGGCTGAGCCACCGAGCCTGGCTAAATTGTTTAATTTTTGACCATTCAAACAGATTTTATAACCCATGGCAACTATAAGATTCTAAGGCAAAAAGACTTCAATTGGCCTCATTTACATTTTACCTATAAAAAGAAAGTTCCTTCAACTCCTATGGTGAGGTATGAAAATAAACAACAGAAATTCAAAGATGTAGAACAAAAAGTTTGCTCCATGTACCACAGGAAATATTTGACATTCTTTTCATTCCTAAATTTCATGGAATTTAAAAGTATTTACTCTAAGTAAAATTTTGGAAGTGACATATTTGTTACTATTTTGTCATAAGAAAATGTTTTGAAGAATTAGAAAATGCATTAGTTTTTACATGACACAGTCATTACCTGAAAATGAATCTAAATTATGTATTTTTTGTGAATACATTGATAATTTATGCTTTCAATAGATTCTAATTAAATCAGAGCTCAATGTTGTATCACACCTAATAATGAGCCATGTCATAACACAGTATGGCAGACATAGAAGAATGTTTGAAGTAACAAAACAACAAAATTATGCTGAAGTCTAATGATGTAAAGTATATATAAGATGGTTGCCTAGTTCAAGGTAAGGAATTCTGTGACAAATGCAATAAAAATTTAAAAGTGTTGTTTCTGCTAAAACTAAGTTATATGGCAAATTTAATAATAAAATCAAGCAGACTGGAAACCTCAAATTAATAAACATAAGACACTTGATTTGTCACATAAAATCACTAATAAATGGATCATTGAGCCTACAAGGATGCAGTGGAAGAAAACAAGGTATAAGTAGCAAGATGGGGAGTTAAATAATGCCCAGGTCATCTTTAGTCTTCATGTGACTGAACCATCTGATGATCTTGAGAGTCCAAGTGATATGAGGAGAAAAGGCCAAAACCCATACAAGGTGGTTAGACCCATTTAAAAACACACAACCTGATTCTGGTTTCCCAATGGAGTATACTTTTAAAAAGATAATGAAAAAATATGATTTCAAAAACGAAGGGGAATTAGGGGACAATAAAATTGGATGTTAGAAAGAAATCTGAACATACGTTTGGTTAAATATGACAATCTTTCTCTGTATGTGATATAGCAGTTCAGAGGTAGGCAGTGCCCTTGGTGGTGACTCTGATCCACTAGGTCACTCTGGTGGGGTGGAGGTACCACGACCCCCAAGACTGTTTTCCTCCTTCTTCACAATCGTTGCTATCATGTCCATTACCCAGACATCGTGAAGTAGAAAGGAGAGAAGAGAAAACTTTTTTTCTTAAAGTCTGAAGAAAACTCAAGCTTTCCATATGTGGGAAATGTTATTTTGTCTCAAGCACAGCTTTGAGAAATTTTCCACTCAGTGATTCTGCTAATAAACCCATATTTTTGTATTTCATTTGTTTTAATCTGAGACTATGTCAACGTGATACTTGAAAATAATTTTTTGAGTATAAAGTTATATTTGTGGCAGCTTTATTGCAGTTGTCATTTACCTTTTAAAAATTATTGTTTAATAGCCATCTAAAAAAGTCATGTAACCCTAATTGTCCTTCTTTGAAAGAAATGTGTCTTTTTACATACTAAGTATCCTTTCAAACTCTTCAGTTGGTACCATTGCTGTACAGATTCAGTTTATGAAGCTTATTTTATTATTTATGATAAATTTACTCTTTTTTCATTTTGTCTATCACAAAATCAAAAGTCCTAAAGTGACTTTGATAAAGACTTGCCTCTGGATGGGAAACAAATAGCACAACTTAAAAAAATATATAGTACCATGTCTTAGAAATAATGGGAAAGTAAGAGTGATAGTGTCCTGTTATCAACAGAGATAACCCTAAGGCTGTGACCTGGATCTCCTGGGAGTAGATTGTGAGGAGACCTGCTCTGTGCTCTGTGTTCTGAGACTGGAGCCTAGCTTTATCCCTCCTTACCGAGGAAGCTGTGCCCAAGAGTCCATCTCAAGCCTCTCTGAGCAGGATCAACCTCAGGAGGAAACTTGTGAGCATAGGGTCAAAACCTTCTCCTCCTGTTGTTCTGGCTCTCTGGTGAGGAAAAAGGACTCAACTTCATCCTCAGTTTGTTTGCATCAAATAAGAACCTTTCCTTGATGATAAAGTTTTGTTTGCCTGTTGTGTTTGCTGATCAGAATTGCATTCAACTGAATGAGCTACTTCCTTAGCTTTAGTATTTAAGAATGTTCATGTTTGTTCTCCACTTAGATACCAGTGGGGACACTGTGTCAACCCTGTCTCCAGTGGCCTTCTCTTTGTACCAGGAAAGAGGTTCACAGCAATGTAGTTCTAAATTTATTTACACGTCATTTTTCAGGATGAAATTAGCTGACATTGTTGCTACCCTCAGCCCTTCCCTCCTTTACTGTACCTCTGCTTACTCCTATGAACCTTGTCTCTCAGATTTTCACCCTGGCCACAGGCTCTGGGCTTAGCATAGCATCCCCGGGTATGTGAGCAACGTCCTTCCCTGAATCCTCTGTTAGGCAGCCCTGTTGGCAGATCTGCAATGTTGTGACACTATACCTTGGCAGGGCGTTTGATTTTAAGTTTACTTGAAATTCAGGCATCTAGAAAAGCAGAAGCAGGAAGGTGCACAGGCTGCATCCCGGTTGTCTGACCACCAAGAGTTGTGCATTGGTAATATGTCTGATTTCCCCAGGCTCTAGTCTACTGATGTTGATGTATTTGGGTCCAATTCTGCTGTTGAACTAGACTTGTATCCCCTGGACCAAGACAAAGATGTGATGTATAAAGGTTCAAATCTGTGTTTAAGTTTTATGGAGATTCAAGATATCTCTTCAGGCACATAGGCAGAGGCTTGGCAGGAGAGGGAGACTCTCCTGGATTTGAGTATGGGATGCGGATATCTGGGTCTAGGTGATGTCCCCATTCACTACTAAAGAGTCAAAGTGGAAAGTGCCATTGATAGTGTTCAGCAAGAACATGAACCAAACAGCAGCTTCCTTCACTTGGGGGAGAGGGCTCACTGACCTGACCTTTCCCCTGGACTGTCCCCTCACCTGCTCTTCATAAAGCCAAGCTCCAGGAGAGTTACCCCTGAAGCCCAGGAGCAAGATGATGGGGATTTAAGCTCAGAGCACTACCCAGGGAATGTGACCTCGGTCTTCCTACTTTGGAGATAATCATTGGAAGGAGCCTGGAATGAACTGAAATTTCAAGTTCATCCTAATCCAGCCTTGTATATTTGGAGGAATAAACAGAGAATTGTATGAGATAGTCAAATCTAGCATCACTAGTCAGTCCTTCATGCTGTTAAGTA
>NW_006965748.1:0-4119 GCF_000164805.1 Carlito syrichta
ATATTTGTAAAATTAGTATATACATATAAAGTGCTGTTTCAACTTTAATAATATATATGTAATTATTTAGGGTCACCAGAAATGGCTCAGCATGAACTTTGAGCTGGGCCGCATTCCTGAGAGCCCAGCGTGTACCTTGAACTGGGCTGCATTCTTTTAAACCAGTTTTAGCTACGGCTGGTGTAGGGTCTTTTCTACTTATTATAAGAATTAAATCTGTTTTATTCATGGAAAATATCCTAGGGTAGGCTCAGCTTACGTCAAAGAATTATGCTAGTTCAAGCATAATTAAACATGATATTTTTAGGAATTAGAAATTTTTATACAAGTTAAGAGATATTTAGGATTTTAGAATAACCATTTTGTTTAGAGATTACAATCAATTGTTCTTAGAAACAGCTCAGTGTGATCTTTGGACTGGGTCACATTCTTCAGGAACTGGTTTGAGCTATAATTAAGACTTTCTATAGTGCAGGTAGAATTAGCCTGGAATAAAGGGATTAGGATTTAAGTTAGTTATTAGGCTTTGTGTATGTACAAGTTTTAGAAGTTATTGATTACCAAAAACATTGTAACAAAGATTATTAAGTTGCTTTTAGGAACATTAACCAAGCATAAGGAACAGTCAGATAATTCTGGGTTTGTTCTTCCTCATGCTTGAGGAACATCTGGTGGGTGGGGGACGCCCCTCATCCACCTGGCTTTGCATTCATGTGAAAGTCTTGTGATTTTACTCATGCTGTTTTAGGATAAAAGGCTTACGGTTTGTCCCATTAAACGGCTTCTGCACTAGACAGAGTCCAGTCTCTTTCTTTCTCCCCCCTTTCTTTCTTTCTTTTAATATCTATCCCTCCTAACAGAATCGCCAATGCCACCACATCTTTCCAGGAACCCTCAAGTCCTGCAGGGGCTGACCCCCCACATAGCACTATTTATCCTTTTACAAAAGACCAGAATTTATTCCTTCTCTCTAGCATTAACTTTGTGTCTGTTGACCAAAGTTTCCTCATCTTTCTCTTCCTGTTATCCTTCCCAGTTTCTTCTTTTATTTTTTTTTTTGAGTTGGAGACTCACTCACAGCCACCACAGCCCAGACCTGCTGGACTCAGGTGATCCTTCCACCTCAGCCTTTCAAGTAACTGGAACCACAGGTGTGTGCCACCATGATCAGCTGATTTTTTGGTTTATTGTAGAGACAAGGTCTCACCATGTTGCTCAGACTGGTCTCGAACCCCTGAGCTCAGTTAATACTCTCACCTCTGCCTAGCCACTGTGCCTGGTCCTTCCCAGTTTCTTACACTCACACTTCTACTCTTTACTTCTGTGAGTTCAATTATTTTTCTTAGCTACCACATATGAGTGAGAAAGTACGGTATTCATCCTTCTGTTCCTGACTTACTTCACTTAATATAATATTCTCCATTTCTCTCCATGCCGTTGCCAATGACAGAATTCCATTCTTTTTGGTGGCTGAATAGTCTTGTGTATGCATACTACATTTTCTTTTTCCATCTGTTTGATGGACACTTAGGTTGATTCCATATCTTTACTATTGTGAATAATTCTGTAATAAACATGGGGGTTCACATATCCCTTTGTCACAGTGATTTCCCTTCTTTGGATAAATACCCAGTAGTGGGATTGCTGGATCATATGGTCTTTCTAATTTTAGTTTTGAGAAGTTTGAGAGGTTTGAGAAACCTCTGTACTGCAGTGCATAATGACTGTGCTAATTTACCTTCAGACCAACAATGGATGAGTTTCCTTCCATCTGCAGCCTTTGCCAGCATTTGTCATTTCTTGTCCTTTTGATAATAGCCATTCTTTTTTTTGAGGTTTTATTATGCTTTAATGAGAACCACATAGTAAAGCTTTAATTTAACTGACCTAAAATTGGAAGAGCAACATAAAATATTATCACAATTGATTGTTTTCCCATATTTACCTTAATGCATGCATTGTCCATAGTCTCAGTTTGCTGCCAAATAAAGGTGCTTTTTTTGGTAGTAGCCATTCTTACTAATGTGAGGTGGTATCTTATTGTGGCTTTGTTTTACATTTCCTTATAATTGGTGATGCAGAGCATTTTTTCATATACCTGTTGGCTATTTGTATTTCTTTTGAGAAATGTCTGTTCAGTTCCTTTGCTCACTTTTTAATTATATTATTTTCTTTGCTGTTGAGTTACTTGTATGTGCTAGGTATTAATCCCTTGTTAACTGAGTCATTAGCAAATGTTTTCTCCCATCCTACAGGTTGTCTTTTCATGTTGTTGATTGTTTACTTTGCTATGTAGAGCTGTTTAGTTTAATACAGTTCCACTTGTCTATTTTGGGGTATTTTTGCCAGTGCTTTTGAAATCTTACACATAAAACTTTTGCCTAAATCAGTGTCATGCATTTTCCCTGTGTTTTTTTCTAAAAGTTTAATAGTTTCATGTCTTATGTTTAAGTCCTTTATCCATTCTGAGTTGTTTTTTTTAATATATGGTGACACATAGGACTCTAGTTTCATTCTTTTGCTTGTAGATGTTCAGTTTGCCCAGCACCATTTATTGAAGAGTGTCTTTTTCTCCAATGTATAGTCTTGGTGCCTTTGGAGAAAATCACTAGGCTGTAAATATGAGGGAGGGATGGCAGGGAAACAGGAATTAAGTTAAGTGTTGTAGGAACCCATTGGCATCAGTGTACCAGCTAGTGTTGTTGTGAGAGGCTGCATTTGGCTTCAGTAAATTTTCTTTTGGAAATTCTTCCAGTGTGTTTGCACATTTCATGATGGGTGTTCTACGAATGCACCTGCCCACACCTCACTGAATGTTCAGCAGTTTTTGACTTCAAACAGCATGACTTCCATGACCCACTCTCCCTATTTACCTCATCTCATCCTGAGTGACTTTTTGTTTGTTTGTTTTCCCAGATAAAAAAAGACCTGATGGGGAAACATTTTGCTGATGTGGAAGAAGTGAAATAAAAAATGGCAGAAGTACCAAAAGGAATCAAAATTGATGAGTTCAAAAACTGTTGAGCAGTGGAAAAGGTGTCTCCATAGGTGTACTGCATCAAATGGAGAGTACTCCAAAAGTGACAGAAGTTCTAATGTGTAAGAATAAATACACAATTTTTTAATAAATAAATTACAGTTTCTGTGGGACTCCCTCTTAACACATGGATTTACTTCCAGAGCAATCCTCTTACTTCTGCCAGCTAAATATTTTTTGTCTTAAGGAAATACAACCAGAGAGGTGATGGGTCTTGGTGTTTGTAACAGATACATGACAGCTTTGCTAATATATTTTAAGATTTATAAGGGACAGGTGTCCAAGATGATTAATTCCCATACTATTTGTCATTTTCAAAAATAGTAAGTAATAGAAAATTAGCCTTGTAGTGTTAGATGTTCTGTATTTTAAATGTTATTTCTCTTAAGCGTAGTTTTATTTGAATGTTCATGTGTGCATGTGCGTGCGCGCGCGCGTGCGTGTGTGTGTGTGTGTGTGTATGTGAATGTGTGTGTGAACTTTCTGTAAAGGTCATGAAATTGAGTCATATGATGTAAAAATATAGAGTTGTCAAGTGCAACAACCTGTGCATAATGCCTTCTAATTATCATAGTGCCTTTACTATAATAAGCTAAATTTTCTTCAAATGCACTACTAATGGATTTTACACATTCTTCAATATATGCAAATAATATACTACCACCATGCTTTAAGAGCTCATCATAGCCGGGCTTGGTGGCTCAGCCTGTAATTCCATGCCTTTGGGAGGCTAAGGTGAGTGGATTGCCTGAGCCCGTGAGATCAAGACCTGCCTGGGTAGCGAGACCTCATCTCTACAAAAAATCAGCCAGGCATGGTTGTGCATGCCTGTAATTCCAGCTACTCAGAAGGATGAGGTGGAAGTATCACCGGAGCCCAGCAGGCGAGGCTGCGGTGTCCAGGAGCAGCCACTGCACTTCGGTCTGGGCAACAGAGTGAGACTCCAACTCAAAAAAAAAGAGCTCATCATGTAGACCCCAGAAAAGGAACTCAATTTAATGAGACTATATATTAAGTCAGTTGCTAAATCTATGGTTCTTCAAAAATTTTAACTGCTTTATTTTCATCATAAACTTAATATG
>NW_006965748.1:5026-9436 GCF_000164805.1 Carlito syrichta
ATATAATCATCTAGCAATTGAAATTTAATTTGAAAGTCTAAGAGTGATAGAGGCAAAATCTGTGAAAGCTGGAAGAAATATTTTTTTATTAGAATTGAATTATGCACATAATTTAAAATTATCTTAATATCTCTTTTTACTCTTGTTTCTTTGATCCCATTTGAAAAATCTGGTAGACCAAAATTGAGACCATTTTCTTGGATAAGTGATAGTGTTAATGCCTGACTAGATCATGTGTCATTTTCACAGGGTCCAAGTAACTTCTGTAAGTCTGTAGCACTTCATGTGGAAGATATCAGGAGATACTGTGCTTGATGCTTACACGGCAGTCTTCAAGCATCCCAACAAGCTGACTAATAAAAATATTGGGTAGGTTGATTATTTCCATGATAAACATATATTTTTTGTTGAAAATCAGTTTAATAATAAATATTACAAAGTGATTAAAATTAACAAATTCATATTACTAGTAACACACCAATCTAAAGCTAGAAATATGAAAGGCTAGGCATGGTGGCTTACACCTGCACTTCCACCCATTTGGGAGACTGAGGTAGGAGAATTGTTTGATCCCAGCAGTTCAAGACCAACATCAGCAACAGAGCTAGACTTCATTTCAACAATAACAAAGAAAAATCAAAAAAATTAGTTGACTGTGGTGGCACCTGTCTATAGTCCCAGTTACTTGAGACGGTGAGGTCACTGTGCTCGAACTTAGGCAAAAGAGTGAGACCACGACTCAAAAATGAAATAATATAAAAAGGAAAAAGTATATGAAAGTTAAAATAATGTGAACTCTTTAAAGTTTTAATCTGTGTCTAAAAATTTAAAGTAAAGTTAGTAAACAGGAAAAAACTAACAAGTAAGATAAGTGGAAAGAAAATTGACAAATTATTGGCAACATAAATAAAATAATTGAAAATACAATTTTTCCTGCCCAGGTATGCCATGATTTAGGCATAAATAACTTGCATACTTCACTCGTATTTAAAGGATCAGCTAGAAACCATTGTCCCATGTGGTAATCCCCATGGGTAACTTGCCTTCCCCATGGCACTCATGGGAATATGACTCTCCCACAGTAAGGAGAGGCAAGGTTTCTAGATGGAACTCTGTTTCTAAAAAAATATGACAGCAGCTTTTCATCAAAATTCAGAAACTATTTAGAACATGGTTGTGATAAATTGTGTACTTGCTGTTTCTCGAATTGCTTCAGTATCCCATACATGCACATTTAAAAATTCATCAGTCTGCCTCAAAACAAACAGATTACAATAACAACCAAAACAAAATTTCTAGGATTGAAATATCCAGAACAGAATAACTAATCAAACTATCTGACTATTTTTTTCTCAATCTTACACCGTCTACCCAAGCTACACAGTGGCTCGAGGGTACAAATATAATGGTAAACAGATCTGTCCTTTCCTATCTGCACCTTCCTTATTACACAAAATGAAAATACATGTTTCTGTCAGAGGGAAGAGCATATTTAAAGATAAAGATATCAGAAAAGGTATAGGACTATTAAGGGACTGAAATAAATTGAGTGATCGTTACTAGATTATAAAGGAGAGTACTAGTTTAAGAGACAAGGCTGGAGACTATTATGGCAGGGGTCCTCATTCCCAGGGCAACAGACTGGTACTGGTCTGTGGCCTGTTAGGAACCAGGCTGCACAACAGGTGAGCAACACAGCCACTCCCCATCACTCTCTTTACTGCCTGAGCTTCGTCTTATGTCAGATCAGTAACGACATTAGATTCTCACAGGAGCACACAAACCCTATTATGAACCGTGCATGCGAGGGACCTAGGTTTGATTCTTATGGGGCTCTAATGCCTGATGATCAAAGGTGGAGTTGAGGAGGTGATGATAGTGCTGGGGTGCAGTTGCAAATACAGGTTAATGTCATCTTTGAGGTCTGACTGCACAGAGACTATAATAAATCAACTGCTTGCAGACTCATATCAAAACTATCATTGAGTGGCATGTGAGTTGAACTTCAATTGTATAGCTGCATCTGGTAGCAGGCTTTAAATCAGAATCCAACAATCATTTTAGTCCTTGTGTGTCTCGCCCATTATTTATTTACTACTTCCATACACATATCTATTTTTTAAGGTGAGTTGTTCAATTATCTAATTATATATTGTAATAATATAATAAGTATTATTTAATTATATACTGCAATACTATATAATGTAATAATAACATAAATAAAGTGCACAATAAATGTTACATGCTTGAATCATCCAGAAACCTCCCACCCAACCTCTCACTTCCCTTCCACCAACCTTCCACCTCGGTCCGTGGAAAAATGATCTTTCATGCAACGGATCCCTAATACCAAAAGTTTGGAGACTATTGCATTATGGGACTTGTAAATCAGGTTTAGAAATGAAAATGTTCTCCGTAAAGGAAAGGGAAGCCATTAAAAGTTGTTAAACAGAGGAGTGTTATAATCAGATGATTGTCTCTCTTGCTATGTTAGGCAACAGCGTAAGCATGAATTCATTCACTTAAACAAGTATCACTGGAGAAGTGACAGGTTTGAAAGATGAATTCAGATGGTCAAATTTTGAGTATCATTGTCTGGAAGACACTCAAGCGTAGATGTCCAATAGGCAGTTGAATCTATATTTTTAGCAAACAAGATAGTGCTGCTAAGATATAGTTCTGTAGTCTTATAGAAGCAAAAATATACTTTATTGAAGACCACGGTTTCAAAGGAAACAAATGTCATTGAGAAGTCACTTGTAAGCCAAAAAAAAAAAAGATCTTTAGGGCAAAGGATTTTGAATATTCCAAATTCAGATAAATTATAAGGGCAGAAAATGGACAGCAATCTATAAAGGAGACAACAAAAGAAAATGACTTCTTAGATTACCTAATTTTTTTTGTAATATAGAGAAAAAAATCACTTGTAATGATGGTTAATAGAAAGATTCCTCTTCAAGAGAACAAATTCTAATGTCTCGATTATGAAGAGAATCACCCAGGAATTAGAGATTTTTGTTTCTCTTTCTTGTCCTCTGTTGTTGTCTAAATACAACTATTCTGAGAAAATCTGAAGGAACTATGTAAGTTTGGGGTACATACGTGCTATAAAATTGATGAGATTTTGTTTTAATCTCAGTTTGGTTTGGAAAAAAAGGAGAAATCTTGATCAAATGAAAAAGATATTTAAAAAAATAAGTGAAGCAGTTTCCCTATTTTAGAATACTTGCAAGAAAAGTAAAGGAGAATTAATTGTACCTTAAGATTTATAATGTCAGAACAATCTGGCCTTCAAAAATTTTTGGTATCTGACACTCTGGAATACACTTTCATTTATTGCTTATATTATTCCTGATCTCTCAATCTCTGCTAGGACAGTTTGGTAAACTCATCTTGATTAGTCAGTCTTTTTCAGTTCTGCCTCTGTCTCTCCTGAAGGTAAAACCTTGTGATTCCAGAAATGGCTAAGATAGAAAGAGAAGAGAGAGAGAGAGAGAGAGAGAGGGAGAGAGAGGGAGGAAGAGAGAGAGAGGGAGGAAGAGAGAGAGAGTTGGGGAAGAAATTTCAATGTTATTCTAAGTCAAAATTTGAAATTTGTAAGTCTCATGATATATGCACCCTTCCCCTGCCAATAAACAAATTTAACTATGAAAATATAAAAACTTTAGATTTAAATTATAGTGATATTGAGTCAATTTTTTTAAAAAGAAAGATTAGAAAGACTGATCTATCACTTTTTTCCCTGAGGAAAGTTATTGGGATTCTGATTTATTTACATAAGAAGAATTGGCATAAGTAGTTAAATACATGTAACGTTTGGTTTAAGGCATCAAGACTTCTATAACAACACCAAAAAACCTTAGTCTATAACTTATTAAGTATGTTTTGAAAATGTAAATTGAGGATGACAACATGGAACAGTACTGCTGATAAAACTTTTTAAAATTACAAAAACATGCAAGACAGACAAAATTAAAATATTGTATGAAAGGCATTAAACTTTACTAAGGAATGAAACTTTAAGTGAGCTGATGTTCTAATAGGAGTTGACAATCTTTTTATTATTATAAAGAAGAGAATAATAAGTATTTTAGACTTTACAGGGCATATGATCTCCGTGTAACTATTGAGTTCTTTAGTAGCTTGAAAGTAAGCTTACATAAAAGAATGAGAATGGATGTGTCTTAATTAAACTTTATTTACAAAACAGGTGGAAAGTTGGATTTGACCCAAGGGTCAGCGTTTGTGACTTCTAGCCTTCATGCTAAAAAAAAAAAGAGTATGTTAATTGAATAAATGTTGTATGTAGTAACATTTTCCATTTGTATATGACAGCATCATTGTTTATGTGGACTTCAGCTGTCAAGAAAACCATGAGATAATGACAATGACTTAATATGTGCATTTTCC
>NW_006965749.1:0-3658 GCF_000164805.1 Carlito syrichta
CATGACCCAGCAGTGGGGGGTCTGACATTCAGAGGATTGCTGGGGAGGAAGGGGTTGGGTCAGCCCAGACTCACCCACTGATCTCTTTGGAGGACTTTCTCGTCCTTTTCTGACCACTCCCTTTGCCCCCCAGCTGAATAAGATTGGAGGTAGGATGCCTGAGACTCAGCACTCATCCTGTTCCTCTGAAATTTGTGCTTTCAGGATATTACCTCTGGGTTACAATCAACCACTGAGTAGTTAATTCACCAGTCACAGAGATTGGGTTGGGTCTGTCACTGCATGGTGAGCAAGCTGGAGCACTTTTCCTGCCCGATTTTCAAGATGGTGTCAGGGTGCCTCCTTTGTCTTCTCCAGTGGGGCTCTGCCTCTGGGCTCCCTTGCAGTTCTCCCCCCTCAGCTCTTGCTGCCAGTGTCTGGCCAGGTGCTGCAATGATGGGGCAGAGTCTGGAGCCCACAGTCTTTCCTGGTGGCTTCTTCCCAGGAAGGAATGTGCTGATTTTTTAAAAAATGACACTTGGCTTCTGCATCTGAGGAATTTCTAGGGGCCAAGCAGAGCAGCTGCAACACCAACCACTTCACTAGTAGAGCCCTGACCATTTTCTCTGGAGTCCCTATTTTATTTCATTTATACAAACCTTTGTTTTTGCATACATTCAAAGAGGAATGTCATTTCCTTTCAAAGACTAATGTTTTACCTGTGTTTGTGATCTCATCCATTCCTAATTTCTCAGGGTCCTTGAGGAATGGCTGATCATATCATATTTTAAACCTCTTTATTTTGCATGCCTCATGTGATCCAATATATTTTGTTTTTAGTAAGTAATATTTTCTTGAATATCCTACCTCAAGTTATGGTCCTTCTTTATTGAAAGCCACAATTCTTAAAAAGAAATGAGTCATTGTCTTACAAATCAATAAAACCTGAGTGTATATGTTTCTAGCATGTATGTTTTTAATTAAAATAAAATTAATTATTTAACAGTGAGATAGGCAGAAACATATTCTCTTTTCTCAAGACATTTTCTACACAAGTGGGAAAAACAAACCTTCCTATTTATTGAATGCAAGAAAATATGAATTGTAGTATTAAGTTCATAATTTAAATGAGAATTCTGTATAAATACAATCATAGAGATGTTCATAAAAACCGAAGTCAAGAAAGACTTTATACACTTAGGAGAACATTAAAAGTTTATTTAATATTATGTTTAATGTATATATAATGACTTATATATACTCACTGACCTCTTTGAAAAATAAAGAGAAGATGCATATGAGTGTAATGTTAACTAAATTAAGGTAGAAAGAGAAAATTTGATTTTAAAAAATATAGGAAAAGCAAATATGCTAGCATTCACTTTATCTAACTTCCCAATTCCAGTAATTTGATATCCTATAATCCTTTGATCTTATCAATGTTCCCATGTATTTCATTTCCTAACTTTTCTTCTTTTCTTGACTAAATTCCATGGTCAATTGTTATAATCATTGTTTTATGTAAACTTTTAAGTCTTCTGATCTCTTGTTTAATAGAACTTCCTTAGGTAAAGCACTACTCTGGCTAGATGAAATCTTCACTCATTACATGTCTGCAAACTGCTGAACTGGTCATGGCTGTAGAAAGGCACAAAACCATGTGAATTGCACTTAAAGTCAGTAGCCACTACCCTGAACTTGATTTAGTAAACTGCTAAACAGTTATGATATTTTTCTTGAATCTATATTCTCATTTTTCTACTAAGTAATCACATTCTTCTTCCTTATTTAAAGGAAACGTCTAAAACACACTTCCTTCCTCTAATTCTTAACTGATAACCATGGCTTTTGTTTTCAATTAAATAATGAATGCAATTAAAAGACAATATTTCTAAACTTTCACCACCATTCCTACTCATCCACTTGTGACTGTGTCTATGCACTCTGTCACTTCATATTTGGTATAAATGATCTCTATTCCAAGTAAGGACCAAGCTTCCATTTGTGTATTGTATTACATCACTTTCATCCATTCAATAATATTATTTAAGAAATGTTTTCCTTTCTCATGTGCAGCATCAGTTTTTCATGATCCACAGGATCTATTTCATGACTCTCAAAACTAGATATGATTTCTCTCTAAAAATTATTTTCTTGGTGTTTCTGCATCCTATTTCTCTTTTTTCTTTTTAGCAAAAAGTATAGTAAACACACACATGCACTAATCATTTTCTTATTGCTTATTTTTCATCTTAATTTATCCAATCAGAATATCTAGTCCACCACAGCTACTTACCAATGTAAATAATAAACACTGTAGTGCTACATCCAATGATCAGTTTTTAGTCCTCTTCTTATCTGACTTCTCAGCAGCATTTAACCTAATTGGTAATTTCTCACTGAAATATTATCTTCATCCAACTTTCTAAAACATTCATTTTTTTCTAATTTTTTCAAACTTTTCTCATTTTCTTTCCATTTCCTTGGATGTTTCCTCATCGTATCCCTGGTGACAACCAGAGAATTACAGAAAACTAGTTTGTATAAAAGACATCCCACCACCAATACATGGTGGAGTATAGCTCTCTAGGGTGGAAATGGAGATAAATATGGGAAATCTGTCTGAACTTGAATCTAGCACTGAGTAAAGGGCTGAATTTATCTGACACTGGAACAGCCACAGAAATTGTACGATCATGTAACCCCTGATGTTCTCATGCACAAGGTCTGTCTAAAACTTAGAATGAACAAAGATGAAGAGGCCACTCTACCATCACAAACTCTGCACAAAAGCATTCCACCAATGTAAATGGGAAAAGGGTACACAGAGAGAAACTTTCTTCAGAGAATAATTGAGGGTGGTACATGCACATGCAGATAAACTTTCTAGCATTTAGGGCTTACATTAAGTACAACATAGCAGTAGACCATCACTGGAGCTATTTGTACACTATAGTATACTCAAGGTAAATACATCAATAATAATAACAATATCTGGCTCAGCTACACACTAGGTTGAACTCATACACTAATGGGTTCACAGAAAATGAGATATTAAAATAGCTTTGGCCGAGCTCGGTGGCTCAGCCTGTAATCCCGCGCCTTTGGGAGGCTGAGGTGAGTGGATTGCCTGAGCCCGCAGGTTCGAGACCCACCTGGGCAGCGAGACCTCATCTCTACAATAAAAATCAAAAAATCACCTGGGCTTGGTAGCGCATGCCTGTAATTCCAGCTACTTGGAAGACTGAGGCGGAAGGATCGCTGGAGCCCAGGAGGCTGCAGTGGCCGGGAGCGGCCACTGCACTCCAGTCTGGGTGACCAAGTGAGACTCCAACTCAAAAAAAAAAATAGCTTTGTGGGCTGAGTGTGGTGGCTCATGCCTGGAGCCACAGCACTTTGGGAGGTTGAGGCAGAATTGCTTGAGGGAAGGAGTCTGAGGCCAGCTTAGGCAACACAGTGAAACTTTGTCTCTATAAAAATATAAACAAGCCGGGCTTGGTGGCTCAGCCTGTAATCCCACGCCTTTGGGAGGCTGAGGTGAGTGGATTGCCTGACCCCGCGGGTTCGAGACCCACCTGGGCAGCGAGATCTCATCTCTACAATAAATCAAAAAATCAGCCGGGCGTGGTAGCGCATGCCTGTAGTTCCAGCTACTCGGAAGACTGAGGCAGAAGGATCG
>NW_006965750.1:0-773 GCF_000164805.1 Carlito syrichta
GTGAGTGACCCAGCATGTGAGCTGCATTAGCTAGTTGGCCAGCTTGCAAGCCGATCGGTGAGCTGATTTAACTAGTCCGCTGGCTAGCAAGATGACTAGTTAGCTGATCTGTTGGCCTGCGAGCGAGCTGACAATTTAGTTGACCTGTTGGCTGGTGAGAGAGT
Organism: Carlito syrichta; assembly: GCF_000164805.1. NCBI lineage: Eukaryota > Metazoa > Chordata > Mammalia > Primates > Tarsiidae > Carlito > Carlito syrichta. The sequence goes on from NW_006965750.1 coordinate 165, forward strand.
CAACTACTTTGCTGACCGGTGTGCAGGTGAGCGAGCCAACTAATTAGCTGACCTCATGGAAAGTGAGGGAGCCCACAATTTATCTGACCAGATAGCTGAGTTGCTAGCCGACTAGTTAGCTAAGTAACTAGCTGATTGTCTAGCTGACTTAACTAGTTAGCTGACTAGCTAGCTGGCTATCTAGCTGAAATAACTAGCTAGCAAACAAGCTATCTAACTCTCTAACTTGCTGACTTAACTAGCTAGCTATCAGGCTAGTTATCAGGCTAACTGAATTGACTATCTATCTGACTACCTAGCTGACTAGCTAGCTCACTTAACTAGCTTGGGGACCAGCAAGCTGACTAGCCATCTGACTTCACTAGCTAGCTGAATGGTTATCTGACTTGCTAACTGACTTAACAAGCTGGTTAGCTAGCTAGTTAAGTAGCTGACTAGCAACTGGGGCTAGATAGTTGGCTAGACAACTGAATTAACTAGCTAGATAACTGGTTATCTGCAAGGCTAGCCATCTGGCTAAACTAGTTAAATACCTGGATAGTTAACTAGCTAGTCAGCCGGCTAGCTAGCTAGTGGGCTGACCAGCTGGCTAGACAGCCAGCTTAAATA
>NW_006965751.1:0-4467 GCF_000164805.1 Carlito syrichta
TTTCACAAAAATCTGCTGCCTAATTGGCCTCACCATAACGATGATGGTATGAGTCCAGTATTTAATGAAAACCTATCTCCTATTGACTAAGGAATTTGAAACCTTATTTACTATATCCTAACGGTGTTGAGATTTTATGAGGGTTTGGGCTGGGATCCAATCATCACATCTGTTCTAATATGATCACAGTTTTGAGAAAACTATTTTTCCCCATCTCTGAATATCCTATTTTTAAATGTAATTTTGCCATAAGACTTCCTTTATCTTCTTACACAAAAATTCTTTCCCTTCTGAGAAATTTTTAACTTAGGCTGTTGACTGTTTTTTTACAGTTATTTATCATTGGTGATATCATTATAAAGTAAATCACAAGAAACTATCCAATATCAAGTATCACAAGGAGAGTCGTATTTCATTTTAAGAAAATTAAGGCCAAGCAGCTTCCAGAAAAAAGCAACAACAAACATCAAGAGTATATTTTATTAAATGGTCAAATTGGGGTGAATATGTTAAATTAATGTCTCAATAGTACTTTCTTTTTATTTCCAAAGATGAAACACAAAACTTCAGAATAGAAAAGTAAGTCTGGGCCGGGCTCGGTGGCTCAGCCTGTAATCCTGTGCCTTTGGGAGGCTGAGGTGAGTGGATTCTTGAGCTCGCGGGTTCAAGACCTGCCTGGGCAAATTGGCGAGACCTCATCTCTACAATACATCCAAAATTAGCCGGGCGTGGTAGCGCGTGCCTGTGGTTCCAGCTACTTGGAAGGCTGAGGCAGAAGGATCACCAGAGCCCAGCAGGCGGAGGCTGCGGTGGCCTGGAGCAGCCACTGCACTCTATCCTGGGCAACAGAGTGAGACTCCAACTCAAAAAAAAAAAAAAAGAAAAAGAAAAAGAAAAGTAAGTCTGTGTTATTCTGAATGTCTCTTTTCTTTTGAAAATGAATAGTTAGAACTTCTTATATATGTTAAGAAGGAAGTTCTCCTTTTTATCCATAATGGCTTCAACTGACTACATTTTAAAAATTCTAGATATTGTGAAAATTCAAAAGCACTATGGCCAAAATTGGATTCTAGAGTCCTGGAGTGGAGGTGTGGGAAAAAAAATGAGTTTCTTTTGGAGTGGCACTTAAAGACATTAAAATAAATTCTGGGTGAAAGTTTGACATTATACAGCTAGTTTAAATATAGCCTTTCATTGGAGATAAATGTAGTTTTACAATATTAAACATACTTGTGTAATTATTATAATCAGCACTTATGGGACTGTGATTATGTAAACTCTAAGCTCTAGAAAAAATGGATTCTGAAATATATATGATAAAATTTTGCCTTCTAACCCTGCTTAGTTCACCTCTGTGTGATATGCCAAAGTGCTCATGAAAGGGCTGCTGTCACCAAAGAATTGCAATTATGACACCAACACTAAAATTTCTCATTTGATCATTGTATCTCATTTTGTCTTGGGCCACTCTAATGAGTCTTGATTAACTCTGCCTCTTCTTCTGCCTAGACAGTCCTACATATCAATTGTCTTCTTTGTCATTTTTTAGTTTTCAACTTTGTTTCCTCAGATTTGAATGATGTCGAATTGTACCAGTCCTGGGTGTCCAGTGGCTCTTAAACTGAGATTAAACACCACCTTACAGAGGATCACCATCAGCTGTCACAGTAATCCACATCACAGCCCAACATGTGCGTTGAGACATAATATTATTAATCCTATGGAGATCTACTATTAACATGTAACTAAAAGTGAACTTGGAGGATTTAAAAATTTTTTTAAATAAGTGATCTTTAAATGGCAATACCACTCTATCCTACCCAGGCTTCCCTGTAATAGTTTCCTTCTCCAATGATTCAATTCACTTGAATTAGTATTCCAACTTTGGTTCTTCTTATAGTTAACTATCTGTGAATGATGGCATAATTTAGAGTATTAAAGAATGTCCGTTTCTTTATTGGTTATATAAAAGTCTGAACATGAAGGGTTCTGAATAGGTGTGGCCTCACAGGTATGAGAACTGTACAGTGGGTCAGTGCCCTCAGAAGTACTTGTGCCTGATTTACTATTCTGCTGTCTTTGCCTTGAAATTCTTAATAATTTTTGAAAAATTCATTTTTCATTAGTCTCAACAGGCTGCATAGCCAGTTCTTTAACATCTGGCAAAAGCAGTAAGAAATCTGATCATAGATGATTTGGGATATTAATTTGGGAGACAGGAACATTCAGCATACAGGGAAAGCTTTAAGGAATAAATGTGTTTAGCGCCCACTATTTGTCAGGCACTGTTCTAGATAGTAGGGATATTGTGGTCAAGGAAATAGACAAAATCCTTCTATTATGAAACACACTTTAGAGAGGAGAGGCTGATAATAAGTAAATGAAAAGATGAAAAGACTACTGTAAAGTATGTCAGATGACAAAAACTGTGGAGAAAAATAAAAGATTATAAGAGAAATGGAAAAAAGAGAGAGGGAGAGGGAGAGGGAGAGAGAGAGAGAGAAAGAGAGAGAGAGAGAGAGAGAGAGAGAGAGAGAGATGGGATAGAGTGTAGCATGAGTCTTCCTTTATTTAAATAATCTTTGCTGTAGGATAAACTCACTCTCCTCCTAGACTCTTTAATATGAAAGGAGATGGTTAGCTTATCATTTGGGTGGAAAAACCAAGTTAGTGGGAGGTTTTAATGAGAAGGTTTGCAATTGTTTAAAATGTTTCCCTGCACAGGGTAAATTCTTCTTTTTAAGTAGAAATGTGGGGTACAAGTCAGGATTAGATACATAAGTCATCTACGTGCAGGTGAAGTTTGGGCTTCCAAGAGGGCCTCACTTCCTCTGGTTTAGGACCAGGTACCCTTTGTATTGTTATGTGCCCCCACTCCCTGCCTCCTCTGGCAGTGTCCCACAACTCCTGATCCCTTCCTTGTGCTAATGTGACTAGTGTTCGGGTCCCACTTATAAGTGAGAACATACAATATTTGGATCTTTGTTTCTGTGATAGAGCATTTAATATCAATGGTCTCCAACTCCATCCAGTTTGCTAAAAAGCCCACAATTTTGTTCTTCTTTGTGACTGCATAATATTCCGTTGTGTATTGTAACACATTTTCTTTATCTGGTCCATTTTGATGGTTAATAGAGTTGGTTCCATGTTTCCATGTTTTTGCTATTGTGAATAATGCAGCAATAAGCATGTGAGTACAGATGTCTTTTTTGTAGAATGATTTATGTTCCTGCAGTTATATTCCCAGAAGTGGGATCATATGGAAGATCAATTTCCTTTAGAAATAACCAAATTATTTTCCATGGAGATTGAACTAGTTTGCACTCCCACCTACAGTGTAGATGTGTCCCCTGTTCTCTGCACCCATGCCAGCATCAGTTGTTTTCCGAGTAAATTCTTTACTGTGGCAAATGGTGGGACTGGGGGGGTGGGGAACAAGAGGCCATAGTCAATGAAATTCACCTATTTATTTTTTTATTGTCAGTTGCCTCATAGTAATTGTACATATTTATGCAATATAAAGTGATATGTCCATATGTGTCTACAATGACGATGATCAAATCAGGGTAGCTAGTTTATCCATCAGCTCAGACAGATATTTCTTTGTGTTGTGAACTTTCAAAGTCCTTTCTTCTAGTTTTTTGAAAATATACAGCTGGGCTCGGTGGCTCAGCCTGTAATCCCGCGCCTTTGGGAGGCTGAGGTGAGTGGATTGCATGAGCCCGTGGGTTCGAGACCCGCCTGGGCAGCAAGACCTCATCTCTACAATAAATCAAAAAATCAGCTGGGCATGGTAGTGTGCACCTGTAATTCCGGCTACTTCGAAGGCTGATGTGGAAGGATCACCGGAGCCCACAGGTCGAGGCTGCGGTGGCCGGGAGCAGCCACTGCACTCCAGCCTGGGTGACAGAGTGAGACTCCAACTCAAAAAAAAAAAAAAGAAAGAAAATATACAATAAATTCTAGTTAACACTGCTGGGAGCCAGCCGCAGAGGCCCACCTGAATGTTAGGGATCAAGGTGGGTTGTGGACCTTGAGCCACTAGGATGAGTTCAGGAGCTATTGACCCATTTCCTCTTCCCTTTTTTGCTATCTGTCATATCTCATCACAAGGAACTTTGATGATCTAAGCATGAAGCTCTGAATATACGACAGATATGGCTAACTTTAGGAGTTCATTATTCCCGTTTCTCACAGACTGCGGTTCTGGCTTTAAACTTAACATAGTTCAAACTCAGGTCACATTTGGGAGCCTTTGATATGACACAAGCTTCATTATAAGATTCAAAAAGTATATTTGTAAAATTAGTATATACATATAAAGTGCTGTTTCAACTTTAATAATATATATGTAATTATTTAGGGTCACCAGAAATGGCTCAGCATGAACTTTGAGCTGGGCCGCATTCCTGAGAGCCCAGCGTGTACCTTGAACTGGGCTGCATTCTTTTAAACCAGTTTTAGCTA
>NW_006965752.1:0-727 GCF_000164805.1 Carlito syrichta
AAACAGAGCTAACAATTGCTCAAATTCTGAAGAGCTGTCCCAGGACTTGAAAATTTATGCCAGAAAGTGTCAACGTAGACCAAAGGATGTTAACAGGATTGAGGCCAATTAAACAAATTAGGCAAGGATACTATGGAAGGAATATTTGGGACACAGAGGTCTTAAAAGTCGTTAAGATTCTCAACCTCAAAAATATTTAAATCACTAAAACAAATATGTTATTGAGGAATTATAGTATCACAGGAATAAAGTATAATGGACTTACAAAAAGTTCAAAAGATTTGTAAAACTTGCGATATTTAGAGAAATGAATTCATCTCTTTCAAAGATGCTCGTTTGTGTGTCCATTTGGATCTGATCCTTGGACAGGGAGCATTGCTGCTACTGACAAGAAGGTTCTGAGGGCAAGTCAGAGAGAAGGAGGTCTTCGATGACTGCTAGAGAGCCCTGTTGCCTTTCATTAGTGCAAACACATCAAAGCCCCTCTCTCATGTCCTGTCACTGCCATGAGCATTGGGCAGTTGTGCCATGTGGTGTTTTTTCTCCTCTGGGCGGTGAGTCTTGATCAGGGCCCTCACATGTTTTCAGAACAGTACCAGCCTCCCCATTAGATCTGTGGCTCTGGCTTTTTTCTCTTTGACTACAGGTCCAGGGAATGTTGGCACTATTCAAACCCCAAAGTTCCAGTTCTGGAATGAAGACAAAGCATGAGTCTGACAAGTGCCTA
>NW_006965753.1:0-809 GCF_000164805.1 Carlito syrichta
TTTCACAGTGTCACCTTTTTCATAATCTCTAGCTTTTCATTTCATAGGTTCTTTGACAATGACCTCTACCTGATTTTCCCAATATTGCTAATTATTACAGTCATTACCAACTACCCTCGTCGTTTTGGTATTTTGGGTTCTGATATGTGCTACTAAAAAGTCAGGTATTTTTCTTGATGTGACACCATTATTTTAGAATCCAAATAAATCTGAAATCTGAAAATTATTTGCATATTGATTCCATACATAAAAAGTTCTCTACTGTATTCAAATTTTGTATTAAAAATTAAAACTCCAGATTCCTCAAGAAGAGGAAGAAAATGACAATTGATACAGTAAAGTTTCATTTACATTCTAATCTGGTTCAAAGGCTTTCTGCACAAGAGCTCTATACATCTGACAGTTTTGAAATTGAAACAGGTAACTCTGCTTGAAGGATCTAGAGATCCAAGATAAAACCACAGAAAAGACAAAATTGAACCAAAAAAATTTTCTTTCAGACAATGAAACAACTCTCTCTGCAAAAGAGTGTACACGAATATATATATATATATATATATATATATAATTTCAGTTCCTGAATGTTGTTTAAAAGTTCCCCGCAAACAGGAGAAAAAATAATGCAATTATTTGAAGATGAAGAATTCTCTTTCTCATATTTCCTGATGAGAACACACAAGAGCCATTTCAGCAGCTAAAATAATCTGCAAAAAAATGCTCCTAATTATGATATTAATGCACACCCTGCCTTTAATGTTTTACTTTAACATTTATTTTATTTTTTAAAAATGAGAACATTATATATTTGG
>NW_006965754.1:0-7185 GCF_000164805.1 Carlito syrichta
TTTCACGGGAAATACTAAGACAATGGAACCTTTGGGAATGTGTCCTGGAGACTCACCACCCTGGTAACCACTGTATGAGGCAGGAAAAAGTATCTTGAGTGCCAGGTGAAGATACCGTTTTTTTACTTACACTACTTCCTAGAACCCATGCAACATTTCCATATTTCACACAGACGAGGAAATATAAGCCCAGAGAGACAGTTGACTTGCCTCAGGTCACACAGGGAGATAAAAGCAAGGTCTGAGTCAAAAACAAATTCCTCAAGGTTCATTCCCTTCCTCTGCCTGCTGGACAGGGGCTTTCCTGTTGAGAAAGCAGTCAGCATGGCCCTGGCTTCACAGTCATTTCAAAAGACCCTCACTGTCTTGACACCTCATGGCCCCTGAGTTTATCCTGGGAATAACAGTTCTACTCTCCTCCTGAAGACGCTCAAGAATCTAAACCACAACACATACAGAGGGCCCTGGGTATGTGCAAGCACATAGTTCACATGATGACAGCAGATTAAGCTGTTTTTCTCTTAGGTGTGTCACCCAGCCAGCTCCCAGACCTTTCTGCTGTGCTGCCCTGACAGTGACAGTATGTCCCAGCGGACTAATTAGCACTAACTATCCAGGTCACTCCGAGGCCACTTAGGAAAACAAGTAAAAAAGACAAAACCGATGAACACTGTGACTAAAGACAAGAGAAGAAAGAAAAGAATTAAAAGGTGGGAGGGAAGAAGTGTTTTTTCTTTCTCAGTCTCTCTCTCTCTCTCTCTCTCCATCTCTCTCTCTCTCTCTCTCTCTCTAACCAAAGCTGGGTTTTCATCTGAGAAATGCAGTCAGCCCAGGAACTAAGCAGCTACTTTCCACATGAAAAAGTGAAAACATTAAACTGAGAGCCCTTTCAAGCTAATGTTATCAATGGAACTTCTGTGGAGGCTCCAAAGGAGATGAGGCCTTGAATATTGAGCCCCCGATTGAGAAGGATCCTGAGAAAGCAGCAGAGGGAATGACTTTGTTCTTAACCCAGACCTTGCTAACTCGGGAAAAGGATAACCAGCACTTGCAGTGCCCACCACTCCTGGTTTTGTTGCTCATGAATGGGGTACCTGGTGCGGTGCCTGGCAATATGGGCAGGCCTTCCCAGCAATACTAAAGCTATTTTCATCACAGCCACGAACTCCTCAGTCTTCAAATGGATCCAGGCAGGGAGGCTGAGTATGGTTTGGAGACAGGAGGAAAGTTAGTTCTCTGAGGGTTTTCTACTTGTTGTGGTGCCTCAGGAAACATAGCTGCTTTTTGCTAGTGCAGGAGTAGAAATGGCAGCCATAGGGGAATGTGTGAAAAGAAAGTCCCCTCCCACGGCCTTTCCTAGTGGGTGGTCATTTCTTTCCTCCTCACAGCACCTTTTAGAAGGGGCATCCAGACAGGAACCACTTCCCCCATTTCACGGATGGGAAGATTGAGGACCATATTGGAAAGAGATGTATTTTAATTAAGCCAGAGAGCTGGGGGCACTGACAAGGGGGACAAACTGATAGACTGAAGACACTGTCTGTCCCTGAAGGCACAGACACTCATATCTTCTACTTTTTTTTTTTTTTGAGTTGGAGTCTCACTCAGCCTCGACTTGCTGGGCTCCGGCGATCCTTCCGCCTCAGCCTTCCAAGTAGCTGGAACTACAGATGCCCGCTACCACGCCCAGCTAATTTTTTGATTTATTGTAGAGATGAGGTCTCGCCAAGTTGCCCAGGTGGGTCTCAAACCCGTGGGCTCAGGCAATCCACTCACCTCAGCCTCCCAAAGCGCGGGATTACAGGCTGAGCCACCGAGCCCGGCGACACTCATGTCTTCTTACCAACGGTTCTTGGCTGGAGTTTCCAGCAAGATTGCAGGTGTGGACCATCTACTGCTGCAGGGAGTTCTGATGAGCCAAACTTTGGGTGGATTGGGAGAGAAGACAGTAGAAAGGGGAATTGGAATCATATCGTCCTCTCTGGTCATTAGTTCCCTTCCCTTCCCTAAAAATACCGACAGCAATACCTGCCTGGCAGAGTTGTGAAATCAAATGGGACGATGGATGTGCCTGTTCTCAACACAATGACACGCCTGTAACAGTCCTGAGAGATGAGAATCACAGCTTCCAGTTATGGAGAGTATATGCTAAGCGTCAGGGTATGCTCAGTATATGTAGTTCTGCTATTTCTTTGGATATAATGCAGCATTGGCAGAGCAGGGGCTATAACGCTTGTTGTGCTGAACTCTAGCAGTACTTGGCATCTTATATGGCGTTCAAGACTATGGGGGAATCCTCAGGAATAAACACAGAAATAGGGCCCAAGTGTCCCGGGGGAACTCTTGAACTCTACCCTCTTTGATCTTGTACCTGCCTCAGTAAAGATTTGCTGCCTTCTACCCAGACCCAATCCTGGGGAAGGACCCCCAGTCAAGGTAAAGCCCAGACTCGGTGACATGAATGACAGGATTAAAACAGAAACTTTCCCATGAAGACTTTTCGGGCTGGTGGCTCATATAAAATAAATGTTATCATGTCCCCACATAGCCAAAGGAGGCATCAGCAATCCCAAAAGGCTTGTCAACCCTAACTCTGAACCTGAGGAAATAATCATGAACCCTCAAAAATCTACTTAAAAGCATCATGACTGTCAATAAATGAAGAAAGATGGATGCTTCTGCCCACCTTACCCCAATCCGGAGATTCCATCCCAGGGTCACTGACCATGGACTAGATGAGCTGGGATTACCTGGGAGAGTGGGGTTTTCAAAAACCAGGAAACCCCTGGATCCGTGTTCTCTGTATTCCTTCCCTGAGGGAAACATCTAGCATCCCTCATGGAAGCAGTCATTGCACGTATTTCCTAGGCAAAACGTCTTTTTTCTCCCTGGTTAAAAGAACCTGGGCTAAGTTGTTACACTTTGAACCCAGGAAGAATCCCTCTCTCAAAGAGCTCTGAGTATGGGGGCACATGCTCCTCTCTTACAAGGTGTTTTACACCTGGAATGCCATCGCTGAAGAGAGAGAGGACCGATGGGGTCTGGTGCCTCAGCCTTTCCTCAAGTCTCAACTAAAACAAAAGCAAAAATAATCATCAGTATTGAAAAGGGGTTTATTCCCCTGACCCCTACCCTTTAAAAATCATCTTTGTTTTTCTTTAAACAAAAACAGTTTCTTTTATCTCCTGGCTCCTTATATACTCAGAACCACAGAGCTCAAAGCTTCTCAGCTCAACTGAGAACTCAGCACCTCTTGTACTGATAAATAGAGCAGCTTTAAAATGCTTAGAACTGGAGACAGACCAACTGTGGTGAGAGAAAGTAAACACATCCATGCACCAGTCAACCCTAGCAAGCTCCTCGCTGAGATTACAAACTGCAGTTCCTGCCTGAGTTGGCAATGATGCTGGAAGAGGTTGGGGGACCAGAACCACAAAACAGCCTTCTCTGCCTCAGTTAGTTGTGCCCCAGAGGAGTTGGGTTCCCAGGGACTCTTCTCTGGACCCGGTTTTGATGTTCCTAAGTGTAGCAGACTCTGCCAGTGTACCCTCCACTGGTTTCACATTTGGAAAAGTACCAAGAGAAAGGGGGACCAGCTTCATTTTTTCTGATCTAGAGGGGGCTCTTCCCTGTTGCCTGTGAACTTCCTGTGTGCAGGTGGAACTTGCTAGTGACAGACTTGGGATTTTTCACAAAAACGAATGTGATAACGACATAATTTGATATGAACATTTGAGGAACTTTTCCTATGAAAAATATATACTTAAACGACCCCCTCCCCAACTCATGCACGCACACAAATTGTTTTTATGAGAACCAATTAATAAATGCTAATTCATTCAGGCATATCTCCACTAAATTGTTGTTTCATTTAATTGCAGGGGAATTTTCCATTACTAAACTCTCCCTTGCTGATTTTTTTTTTGCATTATTTATATATTTTTTTTTTCAGTTTCACTAATAGTGAGGTTGGTATGTGTTATTATCTGCTGTTTGTATGTCTTAAATTTCTTTCTCATATAAAATGTTTCCTCATTCTTGTAGTGTCATGGAATCTGGGAGAAACAACATTAAAAGCAGACAGATTTTTATACATAAATGATCGCAAAAGTACTGGCTGAAATGAACCTGACAGGAGGGCATCTCGTGTGATTGTGTTTCTCTCATTCCAGGCGTGCACGAGTGTGTACATGCGTGTGTGTCTCCACTTTGGGTTAATGTGGAAATGCTTTCCTATGTCAGTAAGTGACAAGTCTATGAAAATATTGTGCATACACAGGTAATAATAAAATAAAAATCACTACACCTAAATCTCTTTGTAAGTCTCCAGAGCACAATGTGTATTTTTGTTTGTTTCTTTTTAATGGACCCCAGATACCCCAAATTCTAACCAGCCAGCTCCCAAAGATTCTGCATCTTTTTACTGCAGAAAACCGAGGGTATCCAGTGGTGGTTAGGAGTCGCTTAGGGGCTGAGGTATAGGTTTTATGTTAGGGGAAAAAAAGTGTTTTGAAAGCAGAACTTCAATTTTCTGATAATGAATGACCAAGGTTCCTTGTGCCTGGCTACCTTCTTTTCTGAAATCAGTGCTTTCACTTCATTCTCTCTAGCCACCTTCTCCCTTTCTCCCCTCCCCTCCCCTCCCCCATTGCCTCCTTTCAGTGTCTTTCTTTTTCTCTTTATTCTCTCACTTCTTTCTCTCTCACAGTAAAATGTTCTGGAGGATGTGAATTATTAAACTGTTTACTCCAAGGTTTAGGTATGAAAAGGCAAGTCACCAGTCACCGTAAGAAAAGTTTCACCTTTATACCCTACTCCATCAATAATTACAGAACAAGGATGACTATTAGTAAATCTTTCTTACAATTACCTCTCACAAAAATGATTTCATTTATTCTGAGCATACTGAGTTCTATTGATTTTGCTTTTCACAATTAAGTACAAAACAGAGGAACCTGCTCCAAGGTGAAGGCAGCACAGCTTGTGAGTATATCCATGGCAAAATGTATACCTATAAAACATGCATCTCATTAAAATTAGATATCTGCAGCCATACATAGAATGTTTGACATATTATCTTGGTAGATGCCTTCTAATTTGAACCAAAATATCTATTAATAATTAAAATTCCATGGGATTGATTTTTTTTCCCTTCATTTCCTTTGTCCTCTTCAGCAAAATTAGTCAGAGACCTTTTGGGTATGTACTGATAAAATTAATTAACTTTCCTTCCACCCCCCAAAAGGTCCCAAATAAATGGTTCCAATAAACATCAAAAAAGTGTCAATTAGAAATAATTACTTCTTATCAATCAGTGGAGCAATTAAAGTGGCAAAGCTTGGAAAGATACTTATTTAAAACTAATTCACAAGGTAACTAAATTATCTACTAATTAACTTGCATTGAGGAGGGTGGGAGGATAGGCCATCTTGAAACAAAGATGAATTGATGAACCCCAATACCTCTTTATGTCCCTAAAGACTGTTTCCCCTCCCCAGAAGACCTTATTTGAAACCTAGGCAAGAAAACTGGGAAGAAAAGAGATCCTTTCAAAATGCATTTATTCCAGGTTCCTTCATTCTAAAACCCAGAGGAAGGAAAGGGGCTTTAGATCTCAGATCAGGGAAGTCAGAGGCATCGTCCTTTCTTGAATCTTAAGTCTCATTTTACCACTGAATGCACTAGTTTCAGGACCAAGGGGAGAGGGCTGTCACAAGTTATTTCACATAACTTTTAATGACAAACTGCTTGCTTTTCAAACTAAACTCTCTCCCTCGCTGATACAGTATTATTTCCTCGTTAATAGTTATGTGGCGTTTATCCTTTCGCATGCATCTTTGCATATTTTTAAAAATAAATGTTTTTGCTTAAGAGAATTTCGTTCCCTGATGCAACAAAATCCAAGCGGATTTCGCGGAAGGTTCAGCCCATCGTTGACCTGCACACATGAGAATAGTTCGCTCTCAACATTCCTTCAGAATAAAGCGGCAGGGGAGGAAATATTAAGATCACGCTGCAAAGCAAGATCTGCCAGGGATGAGCCCTGGGCGAACGTGGCGGCCGGGGAGGCGGAGGCCGCGCAGGAAACTTTTCTCGAGCGCCTCGGGTTGTTGGAAGGGTGCGCTCGGCCTCGCTCCCGCGAAACGCAGGTGACTGCCGGCGCCCTGGATTCCGCTCTAGAGAAAACTTATATGGGAGCTCCCCAAGCACAGCCGAACTCAGAAATGGTGGCGCCTGGAAGAAAAGGGGAAGCCGCTGAAACCTAAGAGAGAATGGGTTTACAAAAACAAGCAGGGCCAGTTGATAAATTTAGCTGCAAATAGAGACAAGAGTGTCAGGTGAACGGGTCAGAAAGACAAAGGGTCTCCAGCTCGGGTTTGCGGAGAGGGTTCAGAAAAGTAGCAGGGACAGCTTCGGACCCTGTGGGTTGTGTTACAGATAAATTTCTTCTGTTTTATTAGAATTTATACTAAAATAAAGGAGAAAGTCTAATCTCTTTTCTCTCGCAGCTTTCTTTATTTTTATTTTTTGGCAAGGCGCTAGAAGAAGCCCCTTTTCCTCTTGGAGATTAAAAAAAATACTACCTGGCAGGGTCGGGGCAGAAGGCTCTCTCCCCAGACCCAAGCGCGATTTGCCTTTGGGCTAATCCGGAAGCGCCACTTCTCCTCATCCGGGGCTGATATTGATTAAAATTAAAGTAAAAATTTCCTTCTTTTATGCGCGTTTATTCTAATGAGTGCATCTAGAATAAAAATAAGAAGGGGTGGGGGGAGTGAGCCAATATAAGGGACTGTGACACCGTCTTATTTCTCTGGCAGCGCCAGAGGGGAAGGGTCCAGCCCAGCCTGGTAAATTCGAGGCTCGAGAGCACCCACTCCCCCGGCCACCGCCCAAAGGTCAGGGGAAGGTCGGGAGGAAAGACTGAACTCCAGAGCCGAGCGGAAGTGGCCGGCCTACCCTGTCCTGGGATCGGACACCCGGCACTGCGCACTCGGCTTCGGGGACCGTCCGATCCCGAAGCGGGGCGACATCCTGTATTGAAGCCCAGTTTGACTAATGACAAAGGGGCTAAAACTGGTCCTGACCTTAGAAAGTGGCCTAGGAGCGCTCGTGGTTCCAGGGCGCAGACGGAAAAGGGGAGCCAGGCAACTCCGATAGGGCTCGGGTCCCCAACCCGGCCGCACC
>NW_006965755.1:0-3514 GCF_000164805.1 Carlito syrichta
ATCCGAGTAGCCAAGAGACACATGAGGAAATGCTCAACCTCACTAATCATCAGGGAGATGCAAATCAAAACCACACTGAGATACCACCTAACCCCAGTCAGAATGGCAATTATCAACAACTCAAAAAATAACAGCTGCTGGAGAGGGTGTGGTGAAAAGGGAACACTTCTACACTGTTGGTGGGAGTATAAACTAGTGCAACCTCTGTGGAAAGCAGTGGCTATTCCTAAAAGCTCTAAACATCAACCTCCCATATGACCCTGCAATCTCCCTACTGGGAATATACCCTGAAGACCTCAAATCACTCTATAAAAAAGATACCTGCACACGTATGTTTATCATAGCATTGATCACAATAGCAAGAACCAGGAACCAACCATGCTGTCCATCAAAAGAGGACTGGATGAAAAAATGTGGTACATATACACGATGGAATACTATGCAGTCATAAAAAAGAACAAAATCATGAATTTCACAGCAACGTGGATGTAACTAGAGTCTATAATACTGAGTGACCTCTCACAGAAACAAAGATCTGTGTACCACATGTTCTCATTCATATAGTGCACCTTGATCATCCAATGCACTACCATAAAAAAATGACTGACAGTGGTGGGAAACTATGGGGGGTAGGGGGATAGGACTAATGGTAGTAAACATCTGTCTGGGGATGGGAAAACACCTGCTATCAACAAGGGGGCCTGAATGAAGCATATTTGTATACCTAACCCTTAACTGTATACCACAATATCATAATAAAAAATATTGATTTAAAAAAAAAAGAAAAAGAAAATGTAAATCAGAAAATGTGTCCAAAAAAAAAGAGAAGGTCTTTTCAAATTCTTTGTACATCTTTAATTGGTTTATTTGTGTTCTTGGATGATTTGAGTTCTTTATGTACTCTTGATATAAATATTAAAAAAATACAAGAATTGTGTTGTATATTTTTTCATATACTTTAAAAATTTTCCAAATTTTGATTTGGAATTTTGATTAATAAATGATAGGAAGAGATAGAGTGATGACAGATAGGTAGATAAACATATCAAATTATTATATTACTATATTAATTTATTATCAAATTATTCTATTTAATTTTATGATTTTTATGTCTTAATCCCTGCTTTTTCTGAGTTAGCTAAAATTTTTCTATGATTTCTTTAATAAATTTTGCCTGTTCAATTTGGTTATTAAATCTTTCCAGATTAATGTTTGTATATACTAACTTCTTACTAACATAAAAGCCAGAAGAACCAATAAGGAAAAAAAGTTAAAAACTTAAAATTTTTATTCACCCAAACTATAATTCAAATATAAGTGTTATAAAAATATTACTAGACAAATTAGGCTTAAGAAACTTTTCTACACAAAGTGCTATGTGGAAAATAATTTGAGATGAAGAATTTAGAATAGGGAAAACTATTCTACCTGATAATATTACATATTCACATACATACATACATGTTGTATATGGTAGACATCACATTCAAAAATATGCATATTTTATAAAATATAAGTATGCAACATGATATTTGCAATGTAATATATATTATATATCTAATATTTTGACATTGAGCATTGTTGCTTTTAAAAGTAACTAGGGTAACTAAGGCAAAGCAAAAGAAAACAAATATATCCACAGCGATCGAGAATTAAAAGTGTAGATAGGTTCAGTATGATAGAAGTTGAAGCAGGGAGATCAAGAGATTTGAAAGTATGGTGAAGTATTTGTCTTTTGCATTAGAAGATACAGGTGTCACTTTAAAGATAAAAAACCATTAAAACAGTACATACAAAGAGTGAGGCAGCATGTAAAAAATAAAGATGGTAGGTTCAACACAGACTTTTCAATTATTGATAGAACAGGCAAATAACTAAAACAAGAATTTGAAAGTTAAAAACAATATAATTAATAACCTTGAACAAATGGCTATCTACAGAGTTTTGACAGCAACAAGTGTGTATAAAGTATACATTTCTCTCAAGTACTAATAGGACATTTACAAAAAATATAATGAAGTACCAAGCCATCAGAAAACTTCAATAAAATTTAAAGAAAAAATATAATTCCCACAAGCACATGGCTTTGTACACTCATATTTTCCTCTTGATGTCTCTATATCAGAGGTCTGAGCCATCAAACGTAAGGAAAAAGGTGTTGTTGTTCTCAATATAATGGAAGATAGAAAAAACTAATAGGCTCTAAATGTTTCAATCATTTTGTTGTCCTGCACACATATCTGACAACCAACAGGCTTATGCCAAAACCATCACTTTTCCCATGCACTGTCAAAATAGTCTCATATAAGTTTCTATGTCCAGTTATGATAAGCAACTTGTGATCAAACAACATTTTTTTTTCTGAGAGCAACCAAAAATCTGGATAAATACTAACAAACAATATCTGTTCAAACACACGGGAGAGCTTCTGAGGAAGCCAAGATATGAAGTAGAGATCAGGGAAGTTGGTGAACTTTAGGTTGTAAGGGGAACAAAGCCTGAAAATCTAATCATTTTGTCTACAATACACAGAAGCCTGCATGGCTTTCAGTAACCTCACAGAGTTGAAAAGGCCAAAATTGGACTTGGGCTCATCAAGGTAGCTGGGCTCGGAGGGCTAGGATCCTTGAGAAAAACAAGGAAAAGAAAGTGAGACAGATAGCATATATTTACAAGTGGATAAGCAGAAAAAAACTAAAAGTCTGACAGAGCACCTTGTAATCTCAAGATTCTGTAGAGGAAAACCAGAGTGAATAAACTCAGGGAGAAATTCTCTGCCAGTCACCACAGGATCTCAGTGGCAAGTTTTGGAGAACTACAACTAAGGGTGGAGGGTATCTGAGATATAGCAAGACACACAAAGTCTAAAATTCAGCTTTGAGTCAGCTCAGTTGATGACTGAATTGAGATAATGTGCTCTTGCTTTTACTGTCTGCTAAAGAAAACAATTCTTTCTCTCAGGAGGAAGGTGATATCATCCAGGGCCTCTACAATTTTTTAACAGAAAAAAGTCAATCATTTAATCAAAAATTGCCATTCATTTCAAGAAACTAGACCAAGAGAAAAAACAGGCAATATTAACAGACCCACAGTAATTCCACATTTCTAATTTATCTATATGGACATTAGAATAACTGTGATATGTTCAGAAAAATAGATGACACAATTAAGCATTTTACCATAGAACTGGAAACCATAAGAAAGAATTAAACGCACCTTCTAGAAGTGACAATTACAGTATCTGAAATTAAGAGCTCAATAGATGAGGTTAACAGCAGTTGCATCACTGCTGCTAAGAGTGAAATAAAATGAAGAGAGATTGGTAGAAAATAATTGGAGCAAAGTGAAAGAAAAATGAATGGAAAATATTAAAGAGACAGAAAGAAAAATATCATGATGAAAAGATAAAATATATGAGTATTTGGAATTCATAAAGAGAAGAGAGAATGAGTTAAAGAAACAGAAAGGGATAATTTTCAAAAATTATAAGATTCTTAGAGGCATAAATGCAAAA
>NW_006965756.1:0-506 GCF_000164805.1 Carlito syrichta
CACTGGGATGATGAGGTTCATCCCCCGAGCCCAACCTCAAACCTTCATCAAAAACAAACCAGAAGGTCTGACATGGCAGCCCATTCATGAAATTCCAGCACTCTGGGAAGCTGAGGCAGGAGGAGTGCTGGAGCCCAAAAGTCCAAGGTCAGCCTGGGTAACACAGGGAGACCTTGTCTCTGCACTCATCCAAACAGGATATCTGGGGTTGAAGTGCCCAACTTCTCAGCCACTCTGGAGGCCAAGGTGGGAGGATTGCTGGAGACCATGATTTTGAGCCTTGCAGTGAATGACGGTCGTGTACCCAGGCTACAGTCTGGGCAACAGAACCACACTCTGTCTCCAGAAACATCAGTATTGTACACTGATTCTCAATTTCGCATGGTGTGTTCACATGGCAACTGACTTTAGAGCCAGGAATAATGGGATTAGTGGGAAAGAAGTGTCCCCACGTGAGGGATGTGCCCCTGGTCTTTCCTGGCAGAAGGTCTCCGTTGTTTGAGTCA
>NW_006965757.1:0-691 GCF_000164805.1 Carlito syrichta
AATCTCTACCCTCATCTGTAACCAGGTAAACAAAATGGAAAGAATTAGTCTGACATCTGAACAAAGTGAGCAACTCCAAGTCAAACCATAGGCTGCATTCATTTCCTTCCTAGTAGTGGATTTATCATGCTTGACTCTGGCTCACCATGAAAATGCAGTTTTGCTAAACCCAAGAGCAGCTCAGGGCAGCATGGAACCTGTATCAGTTTCCTATCATTGCTATTGTAACATGTTACCACAAACTTAGTGGTTTAAAAATAACTCATATTTATTATCATGCAGTTCTATAGGCAGGAAATTCAAAATAGGTTGGCAGAGCTATGTTGCTTCCAGAGATTCTAGGGGAGAATCTGTTTCCTTATGTTTTCTAGCTCATAGAGTTTGCCTGTATTTCTGGGCTTGTGGCCCCTTTCTCCATCATCACAGCCAACACTGTAGTGTATCTCTCTCTCTCTCTCTCTCTCTCTCTCTCTCTCTCTCTCTCTCTCTCTCTCTCTGCCCTCCCTTCCCTCTCTCCTGCTTATCCCTTATATTTGGACACAGAGCACAGAGACACATAGAGAGAGCATCACATAAACATAAAGAAAGTCATCTACGAGCCAAGAAGAGAGACCCAAAACAGATAATTCCCTCACAGTTCTCCTAATTAACCAACCCTGCTGACACCATGATTTTGAATCTGCAGCCTGCA
>NW_006965758.1:0-701 GCF_000164805.1 Carlito syrichta
TACCAGAAGGAACACATGGTGGCCTATGAATGGTGGTTTCTTTCAGAACAATGGAACAAAGAAGTACCATAGTATCACATATCCAAATTTTATATTATATTAGATATAAGTAATATTGAAAAATAGATTAAAAGGGACAATGGAAAATAAAATCAGATTATTTAAAAATAATATTGTTAAATAAAATCTAATTATAATTAGACACAAGTGCCAGATATTTTAGCTTAAACAACAAAAAACTATTTAACACAGTACAGGAGGCTAGCAAGTCCAAAATCTAGATGGCAGCATGATTGGGCTCTGGTGAGGGTTTCTTTTCTGGTTTGAGGACAACCACATTTTTGCTATGTCTTCACAAGACAGAATGATTGAAAGTGAGGGAGAAGCATAGAGGAGAAAGATATAAGCCCAGCTCTCTGGTGTCTCCTCTTACAAGGGCACAAATCTCATTCTGACCCACCTTCATGATCCCATCTAAATCTATTTGCCTTTCAAAGGTCCCATCTTCAAATATGATTATGCTGGTTTGGGCTTCAAAATATTCATTTTGAAGAAACTGAATTCAGCCTGTAACACCAGAAGATACAAAATTATAAGACTGTCTACTTTCATAAACTGCTCAAAGATGAAGTTAGCTAAAATAAATGAATATTTGAAATAATAATGGCTAAAAGTTATAATTTGATGTTTGTGTTAAGCCA
>NW_006965759.1:0-1481 GCF_000164805.1 Carlito syrichta
CTAGTTTGCTGACCAGTTGGCAGGTGAGTGAGCTGACTAGGTAGCTGACCTGATGGAAAGTGAGTGAGTCCACTAGTTAGCTGACCAGATAGCTGAGTTGCTAGCCGACTAGTTAGCTAAGTAACTAGCTGATTTTCTAGCTGACTTGACTAGCTAGCTGACAAGAAAGCTGGCTATCTACCTGACATAACAAGCTAGCAAACATGCTAACTAACTCTCTAGCTTGCTGACTTAACTAGCCAGCTATCTGGCTACTGGCTAACTGACAACTATCTAGCTGACTAGTTAGCTGTCTAGCTAGTTGACTTAACTAGCTAGCTGACTAGCAACCTGACTAGCTAGTTGACTCAACGAGCTAGCTGGATAGTGAGCTGACTTGCTAGCAGATTTAACTAGCTAGCTGGCTAGCTATCTGGAGTATCTAGTCGACTAGCTTGTTGGCTGTCTAGTCAGCTAGCCAGGTGACTTAACTAGCCAGCTACCTGGTTGGCTAGACCATTAGCCAGCTGACTTAAGTAGTTATCTACCTGGCTGACTAGCTGGCTAGGCAGCTGGCTAGCTAGCTAGTGGGCTGGACACCTGGCTAGCAAGCCAGGATAAAAAGCCAGCCTTCTTCCTGGAGAGTGGGACAGCCAGTTGGCTTAACTAGCCAGCCACCCTGCCATTCAGACGGCTAGCCAGCCAGCTTAATTAGCTGGCCACCTATCCTATCAGCCTACTAACAAGCCGGTTTAACTTGCCAGTCACCTATCTTGGCAGCTGGCTAACCAGCTGACTTAACTAGTTGATGTAACTAGATAGCCATCCTGATAGCCAGCTGCCTTAACTAGCTAGTCACCTAGCTAACCAGCTGGACAGTCAGCTCACTTAACTCCCTGACTTAACTAGCTAGCTATCCAGGTAACCAGCTGACTTAATTAGCTAGCTACCTACCTAGCTACCTACCTAGCTACCTACCTAGCTACCTACCTAGCCAGCTGACTTAACTAGCTGACTTAACTAGATAGCCGTCCAGCTAGTCAGCTGGCTTAACTAGCTAGCCACCTAGTAAGCCAGCCTGCTAGCCAGCTCACTTAACTCACTGACGTTACTAGCAAGCCAGTCGGCTAGCCAGCTGACTTAATTAGCTAGCTACCTACCTAGCCAGGTGGCTAGCCAACTGACTTAACTACCTGACTTAATCAGCTAACCAGCTGGCTTGCCAGCTGATTAACTAGCGAGATACCTAGCTAGCCAGTTGGCTTGCCACTTGAATTAACTAGCTGACTTATCCAGCTAGCCAGCTGGCTAGCCAGCTGACTCAACTATCTGACATAACTCATTTCCTAACTGGCTAGCCTGCTGACTTAACTAGCTGACATCTCCAGCTAGCCAGGTGGCTAGCTGTTGGGGAGCCAGCCATGGAGGCCCACTGAGCATTAGAATCAAGAAGGCTGTTGACCCCGAGACCACTAGGATTCGTTCGGGAGCTATTTGACCCC
>NW_006965759.1:2036-2850 GCF_000164805.1 Carlito syrichta
ACTAACTGACTTAAGTAACTAGTCAGCTGTCTAGCCAGCTGAATTAACTAGCTTGGTACCTAGCTATCCATCTGGCTAGCCAGCTGACTTAACTAGTTGACTTATCCAGCTAGTAAGCTGGCACAACTAACAGACTTAACTAGTTAGCTAGCTAGCTACACAGCTAAATTAACAAGCTCTCTACCAAGGTAGCTAGCAGGCTAGTCAGTTGACTTATGTAGCTGACTTAATTAGCTAGACTACTGGCTCTCCAAATGACTTAACAAGCTCACTACCTAGCTAGCCATCTGGCTAGACAGCAGACTGAACTAGCTGACTTAAATAGCTGGCCTGCTTGCCAGACAGCTGAATTAACTTGCTTGCTATATAGCTTTCCAAATGACTTAACTAGGTGAATTAAGTAGCTAGCCAGCTAACAAGTAACAAGCTACCTCGCTAGCCAGCTGGATATTCAGCTGACTTAACTAGGTGGCTTTACTAGCTAGCCAGCGGGCTAGACAGCTAACTTAACTATCCAGCTGACCTAACTAGGTGACTTAAGTAGCTAGTCAGCTGGCTAGCAGGCTGATCTAACTGCCTAGCTACCTAGCTAGCCAGCTGGATAGACAGCTGAGTTAACTAGCGAACAACCTATGTACCCACTGGCTTACCAGCAGATTTGACTACCTAGTTACCTATCTAACCAACTGGCTACTGAGCTGACTTAACTAGGTTGCTTAACTAGCTGTTTAACTGGCTAGCCAGCTGGCTTAACTAGCTAGCTACTCAGAGAGGCAACTGGCTAGCCAGCTGACTTAGCTCACCTAATAACTAG
>NW_006965760.1:0-986 GCF_000164805.1 Carlito syrichta
TCTAGCTAAGTCAGCTAGTTCACTAGTTAGTTAACTATTTAAGTCAGGTACTTAAGTCTGTTAACTAACTGGCAAGCTAATTAGTTAAGTCAGCTAGTTATTCAGCTAGTTAAATTGTTAGTTAACTATTTAATTCAGGTAGTAAAGTCAACTAGCTTACAAGTTAAGTTGGTCAGTTAAGTCAGCTACTTAAGTAGTTAAGTCACCTAAATAATTCAGCTAGTTAAGTCAGCTTTCAAATTAAGTCAACTGGTTAAGACTGCTAACTAGCACGCTAGCAAACGGATTAGGTCAGAGGTTGAGTCAGGTAGTTAGCTAGTTAACTAACTGGTTAAGTCATCTGGTTGAGTCAGCTAGCTAGCTGGTTAGCAAACGGTTTGAGTAAGCTGGTTGAGTAGGCTAGCTAGCTAGTTAGCTAACAAATTAAGTCATTTGGACGAGTCAGCTAGCTACCTAGTAAGCTAAGGAGTAAGTCAACTGCTTGAGACACCTAGGAAGTTCATAGCTAAAGAGTTAAGTCAGATGACGAAGTCAGTTACCTAGCACGTTAGATAATGAGTAAGCTAACTAGTTAGATAGCATCTTAAGACATCTAGCTAGCTAGGCAGCTATTTAAGTGTGCTTGTTAGCTAAGTAGTTAGCTAGTTAGGTAACTGTTTAAATCAGTTGGCTAGCGAGGTAGTGAGTTAGTTAGCTAACTATTTAGGTCAGCTGTCTAGCTAGTAGCTAGCTAGTCAATCCAGCTAATTAATCAACTGGCTAGCCAACTGGCTAGCTAGGTAGAGAGGTAGTTGAATTAGTTGACTAGCTAGCTGTCTAGCTGGTTAATTCAGCTATTTAAGATAGTTGGCTAACCAACTGGCAAGGTAAGTAGCTAGTTAGTTTAGTCAGCTAGATAGCTACCTGGCTACCTAGTGGTGTCTTTGAGTTAAGTCAGCTGGCTAGCCAATTGGCTAGCTGGTTAAGTCAGCTAGTTTAGTCAGCTG
>NW_006965761.1:0-3720 GCF_000164805.1 Carlito syrichta
GTTGGAGTCTCACTCTGTTGCCCAGACTGGAGTGCAGTGGCCGCTCCCGGCCACCGCAGCCTCAACGCGCTGGGCTCCGGCGATCCTTCTGCCTCAGCCTTCCAAGTAGCTGGAATTACAGGCATGCGCTACCATACCCAGCTGATTTTTTGATTTATTGTGGAGATGAGGTCTCACTGCCCAGGCGGGTCTCGAACCCACGGGCTCAGGCAATTCACTCACCTCAGTCTCCCAAAGGCGCGGGATTACAGGCTGAGCCACCGAACCCGGCTCATTAATTCTTAATCCTGGAGACACCCAAGCATCTAATTTGCTTGTACTTGCTTCTAGTCTTATTTGGTGCTACAAAGTCTCATAACTAGATAAATCATCTCCAGTGTAAATTTCATGTTTTCCAAACAGAGACAAGAGTACTGAAAAATTAATGGATGTTTGACAATGAATGATTTTTTTTTGTTTTTCAGGAGAGGATAAATTGTTCAACTACTTGATGGGCTTGGTGGGAAATGAAGGGGAATGTGACTTAAAGGTAAGTCACACCTAGGTCTTGTAAGCATCTAAAGTACTGTGCCAAAAAGTTTAAACTCGTCATGTAGGTAATGGGAGTCAACGAGAGAATCTACGTGGGTGAATGACAATTTTTAGAGCTGTATTTTCAGAATTTTGACAAATGTGAGAAAGATGATTGACATGTGAAAAATAGTTGCAGTCCATCAGACTATTTAGGCTGTTAAGAATGAGCAATTTTTTATCCAGTCCAGCTTCAATGGGCAACACGGTTGGTTCCATGTTTTTGCTATTATGAATAGAGCTGCATATACACAATGGAATATTATGCAGCCAAAAAGAAGGACAAGTATAAGGACATTGCAGCAAATTGGATGGATTTGGAACCTATCATACCCAGTGATTTATCACAGAAACAAAGAACTGAGTTCCATATGTTCTCACTCATAAGGTGACCTTGAACAATTATAATGCTATTAGAAAGCGACTGGTAGTAGTGGAAAACTGTCGAGGGAGAGGGTGGGACTGGCAGTTGAGGGAAACTGCTAGGGGAGGGAGGGACATACCTCATCAACAAGGGAACCTGCATGATCAATGTTTGTATACCTAATGCTCAATTGTACCCCGCATCTTTGTAATAAATGAATAAATTAAAATAAATAAATAAATAAACACACACACACACACACAAAAAAGGAATGTGCAATTATGAGGCATGATGGCCTGAACTGGGCAGCTAGAATAGGAATGAAGAAATGATCCTCTTTTATCTTGTTCTTTAGTGAAATAATGTCTTGAATAATGTTTCTAAGGGTTTGCAGCACTACAGGAGACCTTCTAAAAAAAATCTCTGGGCTCTTTAATAAGGTGACATATCAGTTCGTCTTTTTCATGAGAAACAAATGGGTTTGCCAAACTATTTTCTCTAGGTACAGTTTGGTATGTATCTTTCCACAGATGCAGTTGTTATGCATACTGCAGCAAGGGGTTATAACAGGTAATGTTTGCAAAATTTATTTGAGAGGTATTTGTGTGTGTGGAGATTATGCCTGCTTGAACCTGCCTGAAATGACTTGAGAGGGTTATAATTGAATTGTCATCAACATTATACAATCTCTACCCAAGGAGGTGATAAAAATGTTTGAAACTATTTTCTACTTCTAAAGCAGCCTCTGAGCTTGACCGTAGAGCGTGGCTTGAGGTTGCTGGCAGACCTCTCTGTGTGGCTTTATGACCAGGTAAGTAGAGGGTCCTATATAATTCTGGTGGAAAACGTACAACTAAGATGGATGGAAGCAGGAAGAATAGAGTCTGATTGTTGGTTAGCACTATCTTGGATAGGAAATGAGGCATAGTATAAATTATTTTGTACCGTCTTTTCTCTTTCTTTTGATGCATTGAAATTTCGAACTCACTGTAAAAAAAATATTCTATAGTCTGGGCTGAAGAGAAATTTTCAATTTTGTCATATACTGTAATAACTTTTCTTATGATCAACACTTTTTCCCTAATTTGTTGCTTGCAGTACTAGAGTAGAGGTAGCTAGAATGTGTATGTAGTAGCAGCTTGAAAGATAATAACAATAAATCATAATTATATTGTATTTTGATGTGATAATTTCCTTGCTACGTAACCTTAGTTTTACATATTTTTTCTGTCATTTCAGTGAGATTTTAGAAGGTTGCATAAGTACATTTTTTTGTTAAATCAGTCATCACAAACAGAAATTCAATTATTAATCTTTAACAAATAGGCCATAAATCAGACATTGATTTAGCCTACTCTCATTAGAATAAATGAAATTGATGTTTTACATAAGACTTTGTCTCTTATAATAGTTCTCTTTTTTTAAAATAATAGTTTCTCTATTTTTTTAAGGTTGGCTATATTCTTCCCAGCCTCCTGCAATAATGTCAGTTTTTAGAGGGCAGGATACTGAATTTCTCATGTTTGGATTGGTGCATCCTCTGCACAGTATTACCACATTTGCCTCATTGAATAAACCTGTGTAAAATCGATCTCAATAGTACAACTGTTAGCCCAGGCGTAAAAGCACTTTTTATTAAGATCTCAAGTCATTTAAAGTTACTATAACATGGTTATATAAATATTGACAGTGCATTTTTAACTTACGTTTCCCCCTTTTTTTGGAGTTGGTATCTCACTCTGTCATCCATACCGAAGTGTATGCACAATCACGACTCATTGTGCCCTAGGGCTCCTGGGTATCTTTTAAATCGCTTTTTTCAACAACACTGCATTATGTACTTCTGTGTCAAATTTTTTGTTAAGGATGAGAAATAAAGAGAGATAAATTGAAATTCTGGTCATCTAGTAGGAATGATATTTCATTAGGAGTTGGAAATCCATTTAAGTTTTCTAAAAAAGAACATTCAAATTCTTCTCTTGACTAATTCCCTAACATGTGACACTAGGCACCTACTCTGTATTGTCCTTCAGTATGAGAGAAACACAATATTTAGTTCTTTTTCTTTCATTTTTATTTTAGATTCAGGGAGCACACATGAATGTTTGTCATGTTGAGTAGTGATGGGGATTGGGTCTCAGGTGGCCCATTCCTCAGACAGTGAACAAGGTACCCCACAGGTAGTTTCTGAACTCGAAGCTCCCTCTCCACCTTTCCCTTCCTGGTGTCCCCAGTGTCTATTATTTCCATCTTTGACCATTTAGCTTCCATACATGAGTGAGAATGTGATGTTTAGCTCTTGTCTCTGAATCAGTTCATTGAAGATGATGATCTCCAGCTCTATCTATGTTGCTGTGAATGATATGATTTCATTTTTCTATGACTATGTAGTATTCCGTGGTGTCTATATATACCACATTTTCTGTATCCAGTTAATTGTCAGTGAGCACTGAGGTTGGTGCCATGAAGTTTCTATTGTGAATAGTGCTGCAATGAATGTACAAATACAGGTATCCTTTTTAGATATTGATTTCTTTCCTCTGGGTAGATACCTAGTAGTGGGATTGCTGGGTCAAATGGTAATTCAACTTTTAGTAATTTGAGACATCTACATACTGCTTTCTATAGAAGTTGAACTAATTTAAAATCCCACCAACAGTGGATGAACATTCTCTTTTCTCCAGTACTGGGTCAACACTTGTTGGTCATTGACTTTCTAACAATAGCCATTTTTACTGGTGTGAGGCGATAACTCACTGTTGTTTTAATTTTCATTTCTCTGATGA
>NW_006965761.1:4235-11254 GCF_000164805.1 Carlito syrichta
CACATGCATACACCCAAAAACTTACACACACACACACACACACACACACACACACACACACACACACACACACACCCCATACCAAAATGGCCTTCATCCATGATTGTGGCCAAAGGTATCCCCATTCTATTATTATCATTGGGGTACAGAAGAGTT
The DNA here is from genome assembly GCF_000164805.1 of Carlito syrichta. Taxonomy (NCBI): domain Eukaryota; kingdom Metazoa; phylum Chordata; class Mammalia; order Primates; family Tarsiidae; genus Carlito; species Carlito syrichta. Next base: position 4,392 of record NW_006965761.1, read on the forward strand.
TGAGAAAAAGAATGCATGTCCTTATTCCTAGCAATAAATCTAATTGTAGAATATATGAAATCCTAGGTACTGAAGAAATCAAGATAAGATCTACAGGGGAAAAAAGAAATATCTGTTGAAATTTTTCAAGATTTCATTTAATGATAACTTACTGTGAACTATAAGCACTATGTTGTAGCAGATCTCTGGAACTTAACTCCTACTGTGTCACTGTAACTTTGTATTCATTGAACAACAACTCCTTATGTCTCTCCCTCCCCGTCTCCTGGTAACTACCATTCTATTGTTCCTTCTATTTTAGATACTTCATTTAAGGGGAATCATATACTATTTGCTCTTCTGTTTCTGGCATATTTCATTAAGCATAATGTGTTTTAGGTCCATTCATGTTGTTTCCATACCTTGGCTGTTGAGAATAATGCTGCAATGAACATGGGAATATAGATATCCCTTCAAGATCCCAATTTCAATACCTTTGGACATATACACAGAATTGGGATTGCTGGGTCAAATACTAGCTCTGTTTTTAATTTTTTGAGGGGCCTCCATACTGTGCCACGCCGTTTTACATTCCCACCAAAAACATAGGAGTTCCCTTTTTTCCACACCCTCTCCAACCTTTTTTTTTTAATAATAGCCATTCTACAAGTATGAGGTTATATCTCACTGTGGTTTTGGTTAGAATTTCCCTAATGATTAGTAATGTTTAAGCATTTCTTCACATAGTACCTGCTGGCTATTTGTATATCTTTTTTTGGAGATATATCTATTCAAATTCTTTGTCCACTGCTTTTATAGGGTTATTTGTTATTTTGCTATTGAGTTTTAGGAGTTTCTTACATATTTTGGAAATTAATCTTTCATCAGGTATATGGCTAGCAAATATTTTCTCATATTCCATAGGTTACCTTTTTACTCTATTGGTTGTTTCCTTTGCTGTCCAGAAACTTTTTAGTTTGAAGTAGTCCCACTTATCTGTTTTTGTTTTTGTGGCTTGTCTCTTGGTGTCACATGCAAGTAAGCATTGCTGAGACTATTATCAAGAAGCTCTTCCCCTATGTTTTCTGTTTTCTTCTAGGAGTTTTAGTTTTAGATCTTATGTTCAAATTTTTAATCTATTTGAGTTAATTTTTGTGTATGGTGAAATAGTTCGTTTTCATTATTTTGCATGTGGCTATCCAGTTTTCCCATCATCATTAATTGAAGAGACTATTCTTTCTCTGTTGTGTGCTCTTGACACTCTTGCCAAAGATCAGTTGACTGTATATGAGTGGGTTTATTTGTGGGTGCTCTCTTCTGATCTATTGGTCTCATGTCTGTTTTTATGCCAGTACCATACTCTTTTGGTTAGTGTAGTTTGTAATATATTTTGAAATCAGAAAATCCAGGCTTGTTTCCTTGCTTAAAATTGCTTTGGCTACTTGGTGTAGCAAGCTAACTTGCAAGTTCCAAGTTGTTGAAAAATCTCAGACTCTTCACAGATACAAGAGGTCAGAAATGATTTCTATTACAGAACAGATAACACTAAGATATGGATCCTCAGTAATGAGGTATCAGTGGCATGATGCCACATTGTTTCTTTTATTCCCAAGGTGACACAGCTTCATTATTATTATTGTTATTACATAACAAAAACAAGGGCAATGATTGAAATAGTGCAAGTGGAAATATTCTCCCAAGGAACATTGTAATAAGACAATTTCATGCTTATTTGTTACTGTTGTTCTTTTAGTTAACCTTTAGGCACACCCGATCCTGACCTTCCACACATTAGCTCGATTTTGTCATTTTCACTCTTCACAATGCTATTCCTTTCAAGGTTCTTCATGGACAAATCCTAGGAACATTGCAGAAGCTAGGTAAGGCTATAAATACACAGAATATTTTTGAGGTAGGCATCCTTCACAACACTGTGGGGAACCAGGCAAATGGCAAGAGTGTTCAAAAATGCAGTACTTATAATTCCAGTTCTCTGTTCTGTCTTTTCTTTTCTGGGGTTGACTTTCACCACCTGTTTCACTGGAAGTCATCTTGAAGTGAGACTTTACTGAGTATTTTATTGAACATGAGGTGAGATTTAAAAAAATATTGTGTGCTTCAAATGTTGTGTGTGTGTGTGTGTGTATGTGTTTTGAACCGACATGAGTGAAGCTTAGAATTATTGCCCTAACCTATAATCAATAACTGTTCATAAAAAAAGTTTTTGATCTTCAAATGCATGGAAATTACAGTCCTTTGCTCCTTGTTTTCTCTGCTTATCAGTTGCTATGGGAAGTTTGCTGATAAATTTTTAAGTAAGGCCGTGAATCAGGTAGTTGGCTAAAGCAATTTTTTGTCATTTGGTTCTGTGTCAATATCAGTTTGCCTTTTGATCATTACTTCTTGAAGGCAGAGCCTCTGCCTTATTTGTTTTTGAATCTCCATGCTAGTCTGTATCTGCTCTGGGACACAGAGTGCCCATTTCATGTTGATGTGTTTGAATTAATGAAGAAAAATAATTGAATTAAAACATAGTAAATAGGCAAATTTTCAGTAAAACTATTGTCCAGAGAAAATTAAGACAATGATTTGGTTTAGGCAGACTATTCTGCTCATTTCAAATATCCAGTTGTGTTTTCAAAATGGGGATTTAATGATCTTCATTTGTTGTTTTTGTAATCTTTTAATTACTTATCATATGAATGCCCAAATAAAGAAATAACTATAGCAAATACTTACTTAAAATTGATCGATTGGCAGATATTGTTCTAAGCTCTCTTTTTGCTATCTCATTTACCATCCAAAAGCCAATAGAACTATTTTTACCTCCATAGTACCAGCGAGAAATTGGCTAAAGGAAGAACAAAACTTGCTTTAAGGCCACACAATGAGTTATCAAGACAATCAGACATCAAATGAAGACTGCTAGATTCCAGGACAGTGTCTTAATCAATACCACTTCTTAGATTAGGGCAGAGGAGGGGAGATATACAAGTACCTATATTAAAGGTGACCTACAATTTGCTGCAACTGGCCAGAATATGTTGAAAGAGAACTGAGATGCGAACTATTCTGAAACAATTTTCTGTTGCAGAAAACCAAAATTTTGCTCTATAAAAGCATTATTTTTTCTTTATCCAGCAAGTGTTTATTTTTTGAGCATTTTGACTGAAGCCCTTTATATATGGGTATCGGTAGGAAGGAAAAACATACATTGTAATTGACCTCAGACTGAATTTTATAAGAAGCATGACTAATAGCAAGTGTTCAAATAGTGTTTTCTTGATAGACTGAGGTAGGTATTAGAATTCTCAGTTGTTATATCATTTTAGATTAGTCTATAATTTTAGCTTACAAAATTTTTTATGCCATCACCCCTTTGTGAGAATATATATTCAGATGTTATGTTCTATTAGAGCATATGTTCTTTAGTAAATTCTATGTTTCTATTGTATGGTATCACAGTCAATTAAGTGACTAGATGGTGATTCAGTTTAGAGTAATTCTACAAGTATATAATATAGGGACATTTTACAAATTAAATAATTAGGCCAAGAATAAAAATATTATTAATTTTAAATAAAATTAATTTTATAATATTTATATAAGGACGTGAATTTCTTCAAAATGGTAGCTCTCATGGTTTTAATTGTTATGTCTGATGATGCTCAGGAATATTTTTGAGATAAGTAGAATGCCTTTTTAAATTTGATTTTTATAATTTCAAACAAATATCTGAAATGAATTGCTAAAACATATTGTGGATCGTCAGGAGACCACTTATAACCAAGTACTAAAATAGCATTTGACAATTAGCATTCGGTGTTTGCTTTGGCTGAGCTTCTCAATCTCTACTCTACCGACGCTTTAGACTAGATGATTCTTTGTTGTGACAGAATCTTCTTGTCCTTGCATTGCAGGATGTTTTAGCAGAATCCCTGTCCTCTATCTTCTAGGTGCTGGTATTTATCTTCCTAGTTATGACCATAAAAAATGTCTCCAGATATTGCCACGTGTCCTTTGAAGGACAAAATTACCCCAGTGGAGAAGATCTGTGTATTGTTACCAGAATGTGTTTCAGTTAAGGGGTACTTTAAATTTGGGATAATGTAAAAAGAACAAAGACAGAACACAATACATAAATGATGCATTTTATGCTAAGCAAGGGTCAATTTTCATCATAGTGTACTGCACAATTGAAAGTATTCAATAGTTTTAATAGAGAAAAATCTTAGAACACTTGATCCATCAAATATCACAAGATAGCATGTGTTCTGAACTAACATGAAAAGCCTGTGTGTTAATTATTATATTTATATATGGTTGCAGCATAATAGAATTACCTATTATACTAAATTAATGTTGTTAGTTGAATTTCATGGCATTTATAATTTTGTTTGTATGTATTGGTAAATTATTTTTGGTTTCAGAATTAGAGTTCTAAGCATAAGCTCTAAGCATAAGGAGTTTATACTTAGTGTTGTTTCATACACATTTGACAAACAATAATAAAATAATTTGTCAACACCAGAAAACTTCAAATATAAGTTTTTTTCCATTGAAAAAATTGGTACATTCCTGAAAGTTGAGAAACACTGCCTTCGGGATGCTTGAAGCTGGGTGGTGAAAGGGGTTGCAGGTCAACAGGAAGGGACGTTAGCGAGAAGCATGAGGAAACTCCAGACTTAGTGCTAGACTTCTACTACAACATTTTAATTTGTGCCACTAGATAAGAAATAAAAATCAACATTGTTTTAACTGGGTTATTGAATATATTTCCCTTTGATTAAAAAAATAGTTTGCAAGCACACTTTTGCCTGCACAAACTACCATGTGAAAATCTTGCTTATCTAAGCAAGACAATGTCAATTATGCTTCCAATTGACGACGTAGGAATTTGAGATAGAATTAGATAAGTTTCCAGATGGTTTTCACAATTTATTGTGCTGCATTGTATAAACAATTATGATTTTTTGTGATTTTTAGAGCAAGTGGAACAGCCTCACAGGTTGCAAAGCATATTCCCTTTTCTTGTTATGTTCCCATTCACATAAGCTGTTGTTTCCTTATGCCTTTTTTGGACTGATCTGCTAAAAAATTTTTTTTGTGCCTTTATTGCCCTACATATTAAAGGTGTTGGAATACCCTCCCCTTCTAGACATACTTCTGGATGATGCTTCTTTTTCTCTTTTTCTGTTTTCCAGGAAGATGTTTTGGAGTGGTGGTCAGTAACATAAAAGAGTATAATTAATCATAATTGGTTATGGTTTCAACGGTTGAAGTGAAAGAGCTGGAACCTGTTTCCCTTTATCTCCAGGACAGGGAGATCCACAGAATTGTTTATTTATCCAGCCCTGGGATGGCTGGAAATTATGACTGCTCTGGGCTTCAGGGCAAATGAATACCTGTGGAGAAGTGTTAGGGATTGGATGGCATTTTCTAGCTTTCTGGGAGGAATGAACTTTTATTTTTATTTTTTAAACTGAGTACCATGGAGGTGACTGGCTTCTCTATATCCTACCCTTCATCCAACAATGGACTGGACATCCTCATTTCCACAGAGATAACCAGACCAGAGGCTTAGTTTTTATATAAGTTCTAGTGAAGCAACACTGCTTTTGGATATGAAAGAAAAAAACAGTACTGAAAGAGAGAGAAAGGGATTTCTGAGGAAAGTCTTTGAAGAGCATTTACAGTAATTGGAACCCTTGTTTCCCTCTTTTCCCTTTACGTGGAAGTGGTATTTTCAGATATTTCAGGTGTCTCCATTAAGTTTGGGACTGTATGAAAATTTGGGGTCATACTGTATGTCTAAGAAGGCACAATGCAATCCAAACAATAGAATACATCATTAGGATGACCCTCTGTCACATCATTCAGTGACCCTCTGTTAATTAAGATCATTCCTTTCTTCAAAAATGTTACATGAGTTTAGATATAACCTTTTGGAAAGAAACATTATTTGGTACTTCATGTGACGTAAATATTACAAGGGCTTGTGAAAAAAGACAGTGTATGAAAGAAGTTTAATCTGTCACTGTGTAAGCCTTAACGCATGGCAAGTATGCTTTGAGGACCTAATACATGAAAGAAGGAAAAACTTCAAATTGCTGTACTTTTGGAATGAAGCCTTTCCCTCTTACATGTGAAGTAGTGACATTATTTGATAGAAAAATTTGAGTCACCATTTTATATTGTCAAACTCTAATAAGATAAGTGAAAATATAGACCTAGTTACTTTTAGGCACAGTTGTCTTTTAAACTGCCAACACATTTGGCAGGTGCAACTTGTACTGAGCTTGTTAAAGATATAGGAAGAATCCTCCAAGAAATAGGAATAGACTTTAACCTTCTGAAAATTCATAAACTTATTGAAAACAATTATTGCACATGTTTTTTATTATCTTTGTAAAAGATAACATAGTCTGATTTATTCCGAAGGCCATTGTTTCAGGAGATGCACCAATGTGCTTTACACATTGACATATTTTTCAGAACTCTAAATTGTTGAAACGAAGTTTGTTTGAGATGTTATAAAAATTATTTCCTGACTATGATATGTATCTCTTGAACGTGTGTATATAATATAAGGAAATAGGTCATCATGCTTATTTTAAAATTACTTTTAAAAATTCACTTACATTGTGGGTAAATCCCCATGGAAAAGAAATTAAAAAATCAGTAAACACAAAACACAAATAAAGCACAAACGATTCATTTTCAAAGTTTTTTGTATTTTAAATAGAAGAACTTCTAAATAGAATATCTTTCCAGTATATACATTATTGGCTACCTATCATTTTTTATCATTGCGCAAGAATCGTTTTTCTAGGAAGATAATGCCGATGATTTGTGACCAGTGAAAGCTGGAATCTCAGGTATCA
>NW_006965762.1:0-2623 GCF_000164805.1 Carlito syrichta
GGTTGATTTGTTTTTGTTTTTGTTTTTTAAAGAATCAAAACAGTGATGGAAGGGTAAAGAATGCAAGAATTCAGACATTCTGTGGAGGGTTACTCTCTCTCCATTAAAGGTCCGTAAAAAGGAGCAAACTGAGATTCATGAGGGAAGTCAGCAGAAGCTTTGTGTGTTTCCCCACCTGCTGTGAATAGGTTTTTGCTGAGGGGCCATTGCTAGGTCCCCACTCGCTCCCCTCCCTTCGGCCTCCGACGGCAGGGCAGTAACAGGGGCACTGAAGGAACACGTCATGATTCCTCGTTCCCAGAATCGTCATCATCATAACAGTCGGCATCTTCCTCCTGTTCATCTTCATCATCAATGTCGTCATCATACAAGTCGTCACAAAGCAAATCTGAGCTGTTGTCATTGGAAGGTACTTTAGTTTTGATGCAGTATTCCGCCAGGGTCATGGGGAACTTCACTCCATCCTTTTCTGCTTCGGCCTTAGTGGCCGAAACCTGTTTCCTAATGATTTCAGCACATTCTTTGTCTTTTCCTTTACTGTCTCTCCATTTCCTGAACATAACTGAAGCATCCACATTGGCTGGGGAGAAGGCATTGGGCTCATTAAGCAGTGAGATTACACTTAACAGGATAGTCCTCACATTCTGAGTAGGATTCAGAGGCAGCTCTCCACTCTGTGGGGTCATCTACAGGCAGATGAAGAATCGAAATGCATACATCTCCATTCTCATAAATGTTGAGGTGCCACATTTTGGTCAAGAATCTGAAGGTAGGTGGTGAATAGGGGTAGTCAATAGGAAATTTAATATGCGCCTTGAAGTAGCTGCCTTCGTAGAGGGCGTTGGGGGTCCGAAGACGGCCACCTCCCAGTTGTAGAGGTCGGACTCGTCCACCAGGGTGATCCGGAAGTCCTCCACCGGCTCCTCCTGCAGGGAGTTCAGCTGGAGCATCAGGGCCTTCTGCGAGCTGGTCATCTGCTGCTGGGCCATCGCGGCGGCTGCGCCCCGGGCCATCGCGGCGGCTGCGCCCCGGGCCGGGGCCCCAGTCCTCACGCACTGGCCGGGCCGACAGGCCCCTCCCCTCCGCTCGCCTCCGGGCCGGGCCGCGCCAGGCCGCGCCGGTCGCGCCAGGCCACTGTCTTCCCGCTCCGGCGGGCCGGGCCAGGCCCCAGAGGGCCCGCGGGCCGCCCGGGGTCCTCAGGCACGCCGCGGGCCGGCCGGGCCCGTCTCACACTAGGGCGGGTGGAGGGAGTTCGGCGAATTCGCTCCGGGCTCCGGGCCCCGGGCCTCCCCCCGCCCCGGAGGGGACCTCAACTTGGGCTGGGGCGGGGGGAGGAGGTGGGAGCGGAGGAAGGCGGCGGAGGGCCGGCGATGGTGAAGGGACCGGCCCGGCCGGCCCGGGCGCGCCGCGCTCGCTCCCTCTCGCTCTCCGCGGGGCCGCGGGGGCCGGGGGGCGCGCGGGGCCGCAGCGGGTGGGGGCAGCGCGGCGCGCGGGGGTCTCGCAGCGACGGTCTCGCAGCGGCGATGGCGGCGGCTGCGCCGCAGTTCATTATTAATTTACATAAATAATTTGTGCAGTTGTTGATTTTTAAATTTTGTATTTAACAAATACTCACGTCTCTTTATGTCAACTTCTGTTTAAAACATATTTCATATTGCATATTTTAACTCATTTAATTATTCCTCCTAACCCCTCTGAGTTAGACACTGTTATTTTCATCTATGTGTTACAGTCAGGGTAAAGAGAAACTGTGTACAGGGTCACACAGATATATGATTACTGGTTGTATGAGTTCGTCAAGGCTGCCATGACAAAGTGCCACAGATTAGGTAGTTTAAACAACAGAAATGTATTGTCTCACAATTCTGGAGGCCAGAAGTCCGAGATCAAGGTGTCTGTGGTAGAGTTGATTCTTTCTGAGAGCTGTGAGGGAGATTCTGCTTCAGGCCTTTCTTCTGGCTTCTAGTGGTTGCTGGCCATCATTGGGATTCCTTGACTTGCAGGCTCATCACCTTGACTTCTGTCTTCATCTTCACATGGCATTTTCCCTTGTGCCTATGTGCCCACATTTCTCTTCTTTATTGGGACAGCAGTCATACTGCATTAGGACTCACCCGAATGACTCCATTTTAGCTTGATTAGCCTCTATAAGACCCTGTCTTTAAATAAGGTCACATTCTGAGATGCCGGAGGTTAGGATTTCAACATATGGACTTTGGTGAGTGGAGGCATATTCTACCCATAACACTATAGAGCCAGGATTTAAACTCAGGAATTTTGGCTTGGATCTGTGCTCTTAACCAACACGCTATGCTAGTGGTTTGATCCTTTTAATACATAAAGCTAAGCTAATTAGTTGTATACCTAAACCTGAGTTGTACCATACATATTTAAAGTAAAAATTAAAAAAAGATAATTAGGACAAGTACAATTTAGAGTATCTTATTGATTCATAACCAAGAATTATCTGCAGGATGGGTGCTGTTGTTAACAATGTCTTGTTGAACTCAGGTAGGGATCTAATAAATTTAGATTGGTTTATAGTTAGAAGGTCTATACACTCTCTTCAAGCTATGCACGCACTGTCTTTTAAAGCATAGAAACTCTTTTAGCTCCTTCTGTG
>NW_006965763.1:0-689 GCF_000164805.1 Carlito syrichta
GGGGTTCAAGACCAGCCTGAGCAACATGGCGAGACCTCATCTCTACAGTGAATTTTTAAAAATAGCTGGGTGTGGTGATGTGCACCTGTGGTTCTGGCTACTTGGAAGACTGAGGTGGAAGGATCCCCAGAGCCCAGCAGGCTGAGACTACGGTGGCCCCGAGCATACCATTGCACTCCAACCTGGGCAATAGGGTGAGACTCCAACAACAACAAAAATTTATGAATCCTAAGCATGCTTTTAAAAATAGCAATAATGTCAGTATTGTGCAAATTAATTACCAAAAATCCTGTAATTGTCAATCAACAAAAGAAAAATATATTCAATTTTTTTATTTCAGAACAAAAAATATTGTAAAATGAGACTATGCCTGCAAATAAAGCTACTGTAGTTCTCTCGTATGTCATTTAGCATTAAATTACACTATCTCTTTAGAACAACTTCTCAAATTTTAATATGCATAATAATCAACCAAAGGTTCTTATTGAAATATACGTACTAATTTAGGAGGTCTGGACAAGGGCCTGGGATTCTGCGAATTTTTAGAAACTTCCAGGTGATGTTGATGCTACTGGTTCAGGGATCACACTGTAAGTAGCAAAGCTCTTCTAGAGTCCATCACACTCCACAGAATGGGTTCAGTCATCTGCCATTGAGTAGTAGAGATCACCACAAGTGGCCTTGCGTTA
>NW_006965764.1:0-731 GCF_000164805.1 Carlito syrichta
CACAGAAAAATTGTATTCACTAGGACACCCATCATAAAGAATAAGTATTCACTGGGGCACCCATTGCAAATCAGGGCCAGTTACTGGTTCTCCACAATCACAGTGGAGAGCCAGTCACTGATCATCCATTACAAAGGACTGACAGTCACTGAGGCACCCATGCCAGAGGACGACGTCTCTTTGTGATATTCATCCAAGAGGAGTGGTAGTCCCTAGTGCACCCATCACAGAAAAATGTCAGTCACTGCTGCACCCATTATTTAGAAAGCTTGGGCACTGGAGCATCTATCAAACAGGAGAACCAGTCACTGGAGCATATTACCAGGGAAGCACAGTCACTGTGGCACCCATCTGAGAGGAGAGTTTTCACAGGAGCAAACATTTTCGAGGAGGTCAATGTTCAGGACACCTATCACAGAAGACTATTATTCACTGGGGTCCAAATCACAGAAGTCCAATAACTCGGGCACCAATCACAGATGAAGTATTTATTCTAGGGATCCCGTTATGGAGAAGGATCAGTGACTGGAACACCCATCACAGGAAAGTACTAGTCATGATAGCATACATTACAGAGCAGACTAAGTCACTGAAGCACCTATCACAGAGTGGGGCCAGCCAATGGGGCACCTACTAAAGACAAAGCATTGTCACTGTGACACCCAATAGAAGAACGGTGAATCATGGGGCGCGATCATATATATATAGGAGTATTCACTGTGATACCAGTA
>NW_006965765.1:0-594 GCF_000164805.1 Carlito syrichta
AGAGTGACTTTCAAACCTTCGGAGGTCATGGACATTCGAGCAAATCACGGCTGTCTCCTTGGCACTTGAGGAGGCTAAGAAGGGAAGATGGCTGGAGCCCAGGATCTTGAGACCAGTTTGGACACCATAGGAAGCCCCCACCTGGACCGCAAGCAAAACCCAGAAAACCTTGGGTGAGGGCAGGCCTCGGCAGGCAGATCATCACCAGCCCATAGTTCAAGACCAGGCAAGACCAGGATGTTGACCAAATGGAAAGCCTATGATGGCAGCAATTTGGGAGGACCAGTCCAAGAAGATGGCCCAAGTTGGATGGTTTGAGAGCAGCCTGGGCAATCTAGTGAGGAAAGAAAGAAAGAAAGAAAGAAAGAAAGAAAGAAAGAAAGAAAGAAAGAAAGAAAGAAAGAAAGAAGAAAGAAAGAGAGAGAGAGAGAGAGAGAGAGAGAGAGAGAGAGAGAGAGAGAAAGAAAGAAAGAAAGAAAGAAAGAAAGAAAGAAAGAAAGAAACTCATTCTCCTGTAAACCTTCTGCACTCAGTTCTTCCTCCCCACCCCCTCACATGGGAGGGTCCTCCAAGCTCCTCTCCTTCCATCCCCAA
>NW_006965766.1:0-686 GCF_000164805.1 Carlito syrichta
CTAGGTCACCAGGAAATATCTTGACGTCTTGGTGACAATGAAGCAGAAATTTCAGTAATGGGAGTCCTCATATATAGAGCAATACACGACCTGTTGCTACAGAAGAATAATGAATCTTGGTTACATGAGGCCTCCAACCAAAAAACCTACAGAACTTTTGCTAAGAGATAACCACCATTCAGGTTTTGGGATTAGGGATCTGGATAATGGGGGTTACTCAGATACAGGAAACTGCACAGTCTATTGCTAAAGGAGAATAAGGAATCAGGTTTACACTTGTCCTCCATTCCACTAAAACTTCAGGGTATCTTGCTAAGGGCTAAACACGAATTGGGGTTTTTGAAAATAAACTAGGGAAATGAAATCCTCATATACAGGCAAATGCACTGATTTTTCCTAAGAAAAAATAAGGAATGTGGGTGACATTTTTTCAATCTCCCGAAAAGTATACGGCATCTTCCTAAGATCTAATCAAGAATCAAGCTTTCGATGCATGTATCTGTGAAGAGGAGTACTCATATACAGGTAACTGCACGGCTGTTGCTAAAAAATAAGGAATCTGGGTTATACGAGTCCTAAGTTCTGAAAATCTACAGGGCATCTTCATAACGGCTAAAGAAGAATCAGGGATTCGAGGCATGAATGTGGGTAATATCAATCCTCATATACAGGAAACTACATGACTT
>NW_006965767.1:0-699 GCF_000164805.1 Carlito syrichta
CAAACTTTAAAAAATTAATTAAGTTATAAGAGGGTGAGTTCAAGTATAGCTCTCCTCACCACATCTTGAATCACACGTTATTTGTTATTAATCATTTAAATTTGGACTCTTCAGGCTATTCAGCTATGGCTAGACATTGAGATCCAGAAGAAAGTATAAAACCTCTGATAAAATGGAACCTTCTTACAGGAAAAGGGGAGAGCCTGCTTTATTTCGTGCTCAAGTCAAACATGTTACTAATCGTAATTTTTCTTATGAAGGACATTCCAACTCCCTCCCTATTTGTTTTTATAATAATTCTGCCTTTAATAATTACTCGCCTTCCTGCTTAATGTCTACCTTTAAGTCTCTGAGTACAGAAAGCCCTTGTCAAGACAGTATCAAGGATGGTTGGCGACTGGAGATGTTAATGCCTGGAGGAACTGCCCCTAGCCGTGCGACTAGAGTTTCATCGCCTCTCCGCGTATCTGCTTGCCCCTTCAATGATATGGAAAAGGACTGGTCACTCATACGGCGAGATGCTGGCTTCCCGAAATGGAGAGACTGTGCTTATAACTCTAAGGTGGACTATCCGGTGAAAAATTATATATTAGTGACTGGGGTTTTAATGGCTCTACGCTTGCCACAACTAGAAAGCACCCGTATGAATGGGCTACATCTATGTTTCAAAGTTCTCTATCCTCTAATCGTTCATTACAG
>NW_006965768.1:0-733 GCF_000164805.1 Carlito syrichta
CCATGCCTTCTTACTGTCATCTGATAATACTTGCCTTCTTAATGTCGTCTGATATTACTTGCCTTCTTAGTGTCGTCTGATACTGCTTGTCTTCTTAGTGTCGTCTGATACTACTTGCCTACTTATTGTGGTCTGATACTACTTGCCATCTTAGTGTAGTCTGATACTACTTGCCTTCTTAAGGTCGTCTGATACTAATTGACTTCTTAGTGTCGTCTGATACTACTTGCTTTTTAGTGTCATCTGATACTACTTGCCTTCTAATGGTCGTCTGATTCTACTTGTCTTCCTAGTGTCGTCTGATACTACTTTTCTTCTTAGTGTCATCTGATTATATTTGCCTTCTTCTCGTCATCTGATACTACTTGCCTTCTTATTGTCGTCTGATACTGCTTAGCTTTTTGGTGCCATCTGATTTTGCTTGGCTTTTAGTGTCATCTCATACTACTTGCCTTGTTTGTGCCCTCTGATACTACTTGCCTTATTAGTGTCATCAGATACTACTTGAGTATTTAGTGCCGTCAGATACTCCATGCCTTATTAGTGCCTTCTGATACTCCTTTTTTTATTAGTGTCATCTGATATAACTTGCCTTCTTAGGGCTGTCTGATACTACATGCCATATTAGTGCCATCGGATACTACTTGCCTTATTAGTGCCGTCTGATACTACATGCCTTATTAGTGCCGTCTGATAATACTTGCCTTATTAGTGCCATCTGATACTATTTGCC
>NW_006965769.1:0-783 GCF_000164805.1 Carlito syrichta
CATGCCGTATACTTTTCGGGAGATTGAAAAAATGTCACCCACATTCCTTATTTTTTCTTAGGAAAAATCAGTGCATTTGCCTGTATATGAGGATTTCATTTCCCTAGTTTATTTTCAAAAACCCCAATTCGTGTTTAGCCCTTAGCAAGATACCCTGAAGTTTTAGTGGGATGGAGGACACGTGTAAACCAGATTCCTTATTCTCCTTTAGCAATAGACTGTGCAGTTTCCTGTATCTGAGTACCCCCCATTATCCAGATCCCTAATCCCAAAACCTGAATGGTGGTTATCTCTTAGCAAAAGGTCTGTAGGTTTTTTGGTTGGAGGCCTCATGTAACCAAGATTCCTTATTCTTCCGTAGCAACAGGTCGTGTATTGCTCTATATATGAGGACTCCCATTACTGAAATTTCTGCTTCATTGTCAGCAAGACGTCAAGATATTTCCTGGTGACCTAGAATTCCAGTTCATTGGATATTAAGAGAAAGACCCCCATAAAGTTCTTGAGGTATTGGAAACCAAGATTCTGGGTCCTTTTTCAAAAGACACCCTAAAAATGTGGCGACATAGATGCCCATATTGCTGATTAAACCTTATCAAGAGACTTTGTAGATTTAGGCTATAGAGAACTCCAAGAACTGGATTACCTATACTTTTTCAGCAAGATGCCCTGAATTTCCCTGTCCATGTGGATTTCAAAACTCTGTGTACAAAAATGTAGATGCCCAGATGTTTCCTAGGTACGTGGAATCCATGTATCCGGGTTACAGTTTAATAATTCATA
>NW_006965770.1:0-726 GCF_000164805.1 Carlito syrichta
TAAGGCAATTAGTTTCAGATGACACTAAAAAGGAATGTAGTATCAAACGAAATTAATAAGGCAAGTAGTATCACATGGCAATAATATGGCAAGTAGTACCAGACAGCACTAATAAGGCAAGTACTATCAGACGACACAATAAGGCAAGTAGGATCAGATGACACTAGTAAGGCAAGTAGTATCAGACGACACTAATAAGAACAGTAGTATCAGATGACACAAATAAGGCAAATAGTATCAGAAGACACTAAGAAGGCAGATAGTATCATAAGACACTAATAAGGCTAGTAGAATCATAAAATACTAATAATGCTAGTATTATCATAAGACGCTAGTAAGCAAGTAGTATCATTAGACACTAATAAGGCAAGTAAATTCAGACGACACTAATGAGGCATGTAGTATCAGATGACACTAGTAAATCAAGTAGTACCAGGCGACATTATTAAATAAGGTAGTATCAGTCGACACAAATAAGGCAAGTAGTATCTCATGACACTAATACGGAAAGAATTATCAGACGACACTAATAAGGCAAGAAGTATCAGAAGACACTAGAAAGGGAAGTAGTATCAGATGACATTAATAAGGCAAGTCTAATTATAAGACACTAATAAGGCGAGTAGTATAATAAGATACTAATGAGGGTAAGTAGTATCATACGACACTAATATGGCAAGTAGTATCAGAGGACACTAGTAAGGTAAGTAGTATCAGACTGCACTA
>NW_006965771.1:0-743 GCF_000164805.1 Carlito syrichta
CCACAGCAGGAGGATCACCTGAGCCCAGAAGGTTGAACCCTCGGTAGCCATGAGCATGCCCTTGCACTCTTGCCTGCTGACAGGGCACCCATAATCATAATCATCACCCATAATCATAATCATAATCATAATCACCACCACCACTACCACCCTTGCCACCCAGCGTGAGAATTCACCCTCATGCATGGGAGAGGAAAAGGCACTTTCCGACCTGTCGTTCATGGGATGTTTCAAAGGTGGCCACCAGGCAGGTCCATCCCGCACCTTTGGCCATGCACCAAAGAAGGCCTGCCACCACCCTCTACCCCCGTGCCCCACAGCAAAGACTTCCACCCCCGTGGCCCACTCCCGTGCCCCACACCCTCCACCCCCGTGCCCCACAGCAAGGAAAGGATGGCCCAGAGTTAGGGCTGCCATTGGGCACAGAGTGAACAAGGCGGTCCAGCAACGCCACGGCCAGCCTAGGTTCCAGTCGCCCTGTCTGTCACCTTCAGGCAGGTGTGGCCCCTTTCTATCCTGATAACTCCATCATCCCTTACCCATGTGGACCTTTCACTGGGGGAACCATGGAGGCCCATTATTATTCAGATGGGAGGCATTTTTTTTTTCCTGGAGTCTCCATTGGTTGGGCTGAGGCACGCTGGCACAATCGTGTCTCCTGGGGCCTCAAACTGTGGGGCTCAGTGGTACTCCAACCTCGTCCCCTGAGCAGCCAGGACTCCGGGGTCCATGATGCCTGACTT
>NW_006965772.1:0-17204 GCF_000164805.1 Carlito syrichta
TGTTTCCTGGAGGTGAATCTGTATACCTCTAGTCTGATCTGGGACCCGGGGGACACTGCTCCTGTGCTGAGTTACTGAGAGGATCCAGCCCTGCAGATGAGCCCATCCTGCCCCATCCCTTGCTGCTTTGCATGTTCTCAGAGCCCAGTTCCTGGCCCTGAAAATGCATTAATAGGGTGCCCACTCCCTGTGTAGGAATCAGTCCCAGTTAGGACAAAGCATAGAAATTAGGAACTTAGTTCCTGGGGCTCCTGGTGCTCTGACTCCCAGGTAAGGAGGGACAACACTGGTTACAGAACTCAGCCACTGTGGTCAGTACTGCCTGGCCGTTCAGAGAAATCCTCTTAAAACATTATTAATTGTGTGAATTTGTTTCTTATGTTTCTAACCTCTGGTACCATGTGTGACATCAAGATGACCCAGTCTCCATCCTCCCTTTCTTCATCTCTAGGAGATCGAGTTACTATCACTTGCCAGGTGAGTTGAGACATTAGCAGTTATTTAAACTGGTATCAGCAGAACTCAGGAAAAAATTCCTAATCCCCTAATGTATTATGCTTCCAACTTGCAGTCTGGGGTCCCATCAAGGTTCAGTGGCAGTGGGCTTGGGACAGAATATTCTCTCACCATCAGCAGCTTGCAAACTAAAGATATTGCAACTTACTTCTGTCAGCAGAGTAAACACTTCCGTCCCACAGTGTTAGAAGCCATAACATAAACTACCCAGGAAAGCAGATGTGAGAGGCTGGGCTGCCCCTAGATGCTCCTCCTGGTACCTCCATCTGCTGAGGGAGTTTCTCAAATATCAGTCATGCTTTGAAGGTCACTGAGAGGTGTTAGTAAAAGGTAACATGAAAGCTCCTCTGCACATTGTCTTTCCATCTCTTAAATCCCAGCAGTACAGGTATGGTGATGCTTCTCCTGATTTCATTAAGAACAGAGATGGTATCTCCTCAGAGTTTGAGCTATGGCATTGACTGGAATTCATACAACAAAAAGAGCAACTTGGTATATTCCAGTACGATTATTTTTATATGAGAAATACAAATCTAAACTACAGTCTTTAAAATGCCTGAGAGTATGATAATCAACTATGCAAATACTGGTAAAGTGGGATTCTCTAGTTCTCTCCCTGAATCCTGAGTTCATAAGCCAGAGTAATACAATTACCTAAGCATATGATTCTCAGATGTGTCTGGGAAGTCGAGGTGTAGATGTGCTAATGCTCTCAGTTGCCTGGAGGATCTCACCAGGTGATTCTTCAGCTCTCACTTTTGCCCAGATGTTTTTTTGTAGTTGATGAATAGTACTGAATCTTCCTCTTCTGGCTTCAAAATCTGAAAGAGGGTGGTCCCATTTGGTAACCAGACATAAAAAGTGTTTCTGGCAAATATGCTTACAGAATGAAAGTGATAATGGAGAATTGACATCTGACATCCCAGTGTGGTCACTATATCTGAATTTTCAGAATTTCCTCAGCTAGGTGATTGCTCCAGAATACACTTGAATGTGCTTCCAAATATTAGCAACAAGTCTGGGGTTATAACATTAAAATTATATTAAAGTCATGTGATAAATAGAAAAATAGAAACTGCATTAAATATAGATATAGTATTCATTTGACATACAAATTCAAAACCTTTCTTATCCAGAATAACACACACACACACACACACACACACACACACACACACACACACACACACACACACTCACATTGATGTAACAGTCTTTTCCTTAATATATTTAAAAAACAAAAAAACTATGCTACTTGGATTTGTCCAGAAGCCAGCAGCATCACTTAGAGCATATTACAAATGCAAACAGCAGACCCACCCTTGAGCTACTGAGGGGAATCTGCATTTTAAAAAAGATAAGAGAGGATATATAGAACATTTAAGAAACTATGTTTTGGGGAATGTTTACATGAGGCAAGAGTTTTTGTCATTCTTTTTATTCAATGTGTTCATGTTACATAATTATTTAAAGTCATATGCTGAAAACACAAAATTTTAATTAATTAATTAATTAATTTTTAGTCAGAGTCTCACTTTGTCACCCAGGCTAGAGAGCAGTGGCATGCTCTCAGTCACTGCAGCCTCTACCTGCTGGACTCAGGCTATCCTCCCGCCTCACCCTTCCCAGTATCTGGAACAACAGACACACATCACCATGCCCAAGTGAATTTTTTGGTTTATTGTAGAGATGAGGTCTTGCCAAGCTGCTGAGGCTGGTCTCAAACTCCAGGACTCAGGCAATCTTCTCACCTTGGTCTCCAAAAGTGCTGGGATTATAAGCATCAGCCACCAAACATGGCCACAATTTTGCTTTTTGCTCAAGTTGATTTAATTTTTAATTAATGCAAAATTAAATTTGCTTTTAATGCTAAAAGTAGAAAAATGTACTTATTTGCCAATGGCATAATTATATACCTTGAAAATTAAGTGAAGAAAAAGTCTTTAGAAACTTGAACATTACTAAAGCAAAGAAGTAATTCAAAATGTTATGTACTTGTTTTGGAGATGTGGGGACTAAAATTTGTTTATGCAAAAAAGGTTGGAGACAAGCTCAGAGACCTGCAACAGAGTTACTCAGCTGAGCCCTGTCTTGATCAGGTGAATCACTGTTAACATGAACATGTTTAACATAAAAATAGATGCTTTAGTGTTGTACACACTGGCATTGTTGAGTATTTGGTAACAAATCATTATTGTTGAAAGCTGACTAAAGAATAATTGAGCATCCATAGATATAGACAGATCCTGCATAAATATAAATTATATAGAAAAAATTCATAAACAGTGAGAAAATATAAAAGAAATACAATTAAACATATTTGAATAAGTAGAATAAAATTTAGCTCGTTGATGGAAACATCTAACAAGAACAGTTAGTGCTGAAGGTATCCATCTAACCAATATGTAGAGTAATCAAAATGAGAGTTTACATATATAACACAAATTTATTGAAAATCAGAAGTTAAAATTGTATAAATAGAAATATATATTTATGCAGATGCTTGTATATGTGTAGATATGTCTTTTAATATATATTTATATATATTTAGAGATTGCCTGTCATATAAACATACAAGCTCTGACAATTAGTTTTGCAAACCATCCTTAAAAAAGTGCTACATACCACCTTCAAAGTACTCCCCTTGGAAAGCTATACACTGTCCTAGTTCACCCATCGAAGCAATTTTGTAACTCTTTTTTGGAATGACCATTAGAGTTGTTGTCATCTGTTGAGGTCTGACAATTAAGTACATGGACTTATCTGTGTGTGCTTATGTTGGCAGCACTGCACAAATAATTGTATTGTAACACCCTTCCTACTCACCCGATCTGATCCCCACTGATATTTTTCTTGACCCAAAAATAAAATAAACATTGAAAGGAAAACATTTACTAACATTCAGGACATCAAGGACAATCTGATTGACAACAGCTCTGAAATTCAGTCCCATGTCTGAATTTAGAATTTTGGACTTCTCAGGGTTCTGCATCAAAATCTGCTAGTGCTAGGACAGCAGGGTCTGATCTGGGCCCCCATTTAGGATCTCACTGCCACTCCCTCATCTCTTGCTCTGACTCTCACTACACAAGTTCTTCTGCACACATATACAGACACTTCATGTACATCCACAGGCCATCCTGTTTCCCAGCAGCAGCCCTTTGGCCACACCTTATGCCTGGGGAGTGATCACGAATTGTGTATCTACTCTCAAGAGAAGAAACTTGGGAGGAGATTAAGGTAGTTCCTGGACATTAGGCTTAGAGCACTGGTTTAAAATTTCACAGTACCTGGGACTGAGTGTGGTATAGAGAAAGAAAATTTCCTCTCTCTTAGCATAATCTGTCTGCAGAAATGACTGAGGAGAGCTAAGTGAGGGACTTTACTTCTGGTGTACAGAGAGGCCACTCGTATCAGGATATCCTTGTGACTTTATGTATTTATGACCATTGTGAAATTCTGGTAGCCCAATAGAAATACAAGATTGGTGATCTAGAACCAAGATGCTCTGTCACAGGATCCCTTTGAATTATAGCAGGTTGGTGAGGACTCCCTGGTCTTGTTGTATTTGCAATAGGACTAGTTATCCTCTAGCCTCATCTTCCCTTATTCCCCAACTTCTCTGAAACTCAGAGCACTTCCCAAGTGATACAATCTTGGTCTTCATCCTACATTGAAGATAATTGATTCTCAGGAGCTTTAGACTATACAGAGTTGTAGATGTATTCTAATTCAGGCTCTAGTTCAAGGATCATCCTGTTTGGTTGTAGAGAGAAACTGTATTATTATTATTATTATTACATAATAAGTGTTGGCTTCCTTAGTCAGACCTTTCATGCTGATAAATAAAACCACATGAACACTGAGTATAAGGATCTCTAAACCAAGAATAAGATATGATCTTTTTAGTCAATAGGTAGTAATGAGAACTGAAGCCTGTGTCTTTGGACAATAGTGTATCTCTGAGCCACACAACTTTAAGAAAATAGACTTATGTTTGTGCATCCATAGTAAGTCTTTTGGTTTTGTAAAAAGCCAGAATAATGGCTCAATTTCATTGTATAATGCTTTAGAATACCTTGGACCTGCTCTTAAAAAATGTCTTGTTCCAAAATTTGAAGTAATTTTACACTTACAGAAAGGTTCTAAGTATAGGACAACACACTACATTTCCCCCCTGAGCAATTTGAGAATGAGTTGATGACCTCACAGCCCCAAATCCTAAGACTTTAAGGAAACATTTCCGGCATAACCCCAATAGAGTTGTTGAGTCAGGGGATCATCATCAGTATATTACTCCATCAGTTCCTCAAATCCATTTCAAGTTCTGATGATAGTCTCAATAAAGTCTCTTGCATGTAAATGATTTGTGTGTTGCTTTTCCTGACCCATGGCTTTTTAGTTTCCTTCTATATTGACAGGTTCTTCCCCATTTCCTTGGATATCATGATTTTTGCCCATTTTACGATTATACAAGATTATTTTGTAGAATGTCTTGATGTGTAGATTTGCTTGGTTTTTCCTTCTTGGCAGAAATATTCAGAAGTGATGCTGTGTTCTTACTATGTCCTGCTGGATAGTGTGTTACTTCAGTCTACTGCATAACTGATGCCATTCAATTTGGTTCCTGGTGAAGGGAATGTCTGTTAGACATCTCACCTGCAATTTTACTCTGTTTCTCCTTGAAAGCAATAAGAATTTGTGAGGAAGTTCTTTGACACTCATGTATATACCCCCATCCTAATCAAAACATAAACCCATGAGTTCACATTTTCTTCAATAAGTTATACCATTCTACCATCACATTTATTTTTATAGTCAACATTCCCCTGATTTGTTCAATGAGAGTCACATTCAAACCAGCTCCTGATACCTGCTGGCTTTACTCCATCATTTTCTGGAAACTTCCTTAGTTTCTGCACTAGATGGCCTAGACTATATCTCTTGTTTCCCCTCTTTTAGAGCTGAAACCAACTATTTCTCTAAAATTACTGATTCTATTCAGTAGAAATTGTTTTCAGGAAGTAAGATGTTGGTACTACATCAGGAATAGTATAGCATTGTTTCTAGGGGAAAATATATCTATTTTATATCCATCTATCTTTATAAAATTCAAAAGGCTCCTACTGCTCTTGGCTCCCAAATAAAGAGGAAGAACACTAGGAGTTGACTCAGTCACCATGGAAAGTACTGCCTGGCCTTTCAGGGAAATCCTTTTATAGGGTGATTAATTGTGTGAATATTTGATTCTGTGTTTCCAATCTCAGGCTCCAGATGTGACATCCAAATGACTCAATCTCGATCCTCACTCTCTGCATCTCTAGGAGACAGAGCCACCATCATTTGCCAAGCAAGTCAGGGCATTAGCAATGATTTATACAGGTATCAGCAGAAACTAGGAAAAGTGTCTGGGTTCCACTGAGTCTGCATCAAAATAACACTGGGGTTCCATTGAGTCTAGGACAGATTTTACTCTCACCATTAGCAGCCTACAGTGTGAAGATTTGGCAGATTATTATTGTCAACAGGCTTACAAGTACCCTTCCACAGTGTTATAAGCCATCACATCAACCACACAGAAAATCAGATGTGTGAGGCTGGGCTGCCCCAGATGCTCCTCTTGGTGCCTCTATCTACTGAGAGCATTTCTTATTTGCAGTTATGCTCTGAAGGTCATGGGGAGATTTTGGTAGAGGGGCTCAGGGAACCTCCTCTGCACCATAAGTCTCTTTCCTCCACTTCAGTCCAGCAGTGTAACCATGGCACCATCACTTCTGGTTTAATAATAGGCAGAGATCACTATGCCCGAGAAGTCTGGATTATAGCATAGTTGGTTCTTACAGCAAAGGAGAAGCTACTGTTTCTTCAAGGAGAAAGTATTCTAATATAGGGAGTCAACATTTAAACTAAAACCTTTAAAATGTCAGAAGATATAATAGTTAAGAAATCAGAGAGGAAAAGGGATTCTTGGAAAGTGCTTCAAGGAGTGATGGTGAAAATGGTGAGTTCACAATAGATATTCCAGAATGGTCACTAATTCCCCAGGTCTCACAATTTTTCTACTGAGAGGATGGCTCCAGAACACACCTGAATGTGCTTCCATGTGTCATTAGTAAGTTGGGGCCATTGGAAGAAAATATCACCAAATCAGAGAGTCAATGAAAAATTATGAATTTTATTTTATTCCATTACAGAAAATATATAACTATAATCTAAAAATAAAAACCTTTTGACAAAAATAAAAATAAAAAAACAACTAAATGTGGATGTAGCACTACTCAAAATTTGTCCAGAATTCAACAGCATCATTCTCATCACCGAGAGCATGTCACAAATGCAAAATTGCAGAATCATCTTAGATAAATTGAATGAAAAGTTTACATTTTAGTAAGTAAATAGATGATTCTGATGAGGTTTAATAGCCATATTTTAGGAAACTTTTATTTCAGGTTAAGTTTTTGAGGTCACTTAAGCAAATTTTTATTTAAAGCCACATGTTTTCAAAATACACCCATCTTCCTATTTAATAAAAAATTAAATTTGAAAGCTCTTTCAAGATAATAAAGAATGATAAAATTAATCATTTGTTAATAGCGTAATCACATATTTGCCTGTGTATATTGGTTTGGGGATTTTGTACAGTTAGTCTTGTATCTTACCATGAAAATATTGTACCCTGAGTAGTCACTGCACTTCATCCTTGGCCCCAGATCCAACATAAAAATAGACTGGAGGTAAGCTCAATGCCCTGCAATAGAAACACTCAGTTGAGCCTTGCCTGGATCAGACAGATAATTAGCATGAAAATACATAAACTTGAAAATCCATGGCAGGGCTCAGTGGCTCAGCCTGTAATCCCAGCATTTTGGGAGGCTGAGCTGAGTGGATTGCCTGAGCCTGCGGGTTCGAGACCCACCTGGGCAAGTTAGCAAGACCTCATCTCTACAAACAATGAAAAATTAGCTGGGCGTGGTAACGCGTGCCTATATTTCCACCTACTTGGAAGGCTGAGGCAGAAGGATTGCTGGAGACCAGAAAGTTGAGGCTGCAGTGGCCAGGAGCGGCCACTGCACTCCAGTCTGAGTGACAGAATGAGACTCCAACTCAAAAAAAAAAAAAGAAAGAAAGAAAATTGATGATTAGTGTTAATAGCCACTGAGTTTTGGGTATTTGGTTACTAATCTTTGTAAGTGCTGATCAATACAATATTTTCACATCTATTCAAACACATAATTATATTTTATTTATTTTTTATTTTTTAATTTAATTTTTTTTTTTTTGAGTTGGAGTCTCACTCTGTCGCCCAGACTGGAGTGCAGTGGCCTCTCCCAGCCACCGCAGCCTCGACCTGCTGGGCTCTGGCGATCCTTCCACCTCAGCCTTCCAAGTAGCCGGAATTACAGGTGCGCGCTACCACGCCCAGGTGATTTTTTTATTTATTGTAGAGATGAGGTCTCGCTGCCCAGGCCGGTCTCGAGCCCGTGGGCTCAGGCAATCCACTCACCTCAGCCTCCCAAAGGCGCGGGATTACAGGCTGAGCCACTGAGCCCGGCTTACATAATTATATTTTATAAAAATATGTGTCCTTAGTGTGAATATTTAGTAATCCATATATTAAGAAGAAATTAAAATTGAGTAATATTTGAGTAAAAATGATAACATTTACATCATTTATGAAATTGTGGTATTTGTTAATAATATACATATAGGAGCATATATATGATATATGCTAGCTGCACATACTTGTATTTGCACGTATTCGTGTCTAAGCAAGCTTATAATTCCAGGTTAATACCTGTGTTTCCTTCCATTTCTGAATTTGGGGACACAATTTTGCCTTGATACTTATCATAGATTTATACTGGACAGACATCACACCACTGCTAGGTCAATTATGCCCTGGAGGACTGGAGTTCACAACAGAGGGTAAAATTCAGGTGTTATATCACATGGTCACTTTGTGAGGAATGATTGGCAATTCAATGACATTGCGTGTTGGTTTTGAAGCTTATCAGATCTTAGAAAAACACAGTTGAAAAATTGGAGGCAAAAATCTTTAGGTAAAGCTCTGACTGAAACTTTCAAAATGGGCCAATTTTCTAAGCATAGTTTTCCAAATTAACACCCATCTGAATGCCATTACAAGGCAGGGGGCTCTCAATAATCAAGATGATCCAATCTGTGGATTTCAGTCAGCCACCTTTCTCGGCTTCTTCAGTAAGGTCCATAAATGGACCTAACCATGGCTCATATGGCCCCTGACACACCTGAGTTTCCAACCTAGCAGAGCTGTCCCAGCAGAAGAACAATGGAGATGAAGATCAATGCCAATGATTCAGACATATACAAAGGATGGTCTGTGCAGTCTTGAGAAGTGGGGGCAGCACGCTGAGTCTGGTTTCTCTCCTTCTAACCCAGAACTGCCAGACTGCCTGCTGACTGCCCCAGCATGTGTCCCACAAAGAACAATGGCTGTGTGACATGTTAGAACTTGCCCTTGGGACCGCCAAGTCTCAGCTAGATTTTCTTTTCTCTGGAGTGTTCCTCTGCGTGTCCCAAGTCAGAGCATGTGTTCACATACAAATTTGGCAAATATGGCAGAAGGACAAAAAAATAGGTGAGTGTCAGCTCAACCACAAAGGTTCTTTATACTGCAGAAGTTTTGACTCACCTAGATCTCATTATTTCCACTGTTTTCTAATGTCAATAGTAAATCATTTTCATATTTTATTTGTATAGGTTTTTTTCCTACCTTTTGCAATGGTTGTACTGACATTTCCATTACTACACAATTGCCTCTGGGAATTAAAATTTCTTTCATTTTTAAACTTGCATATTGTCTTATAAATGACTCTTTAAAAACTATATTATCATAAAATTTTTTTATCAATGTTTTTTATTATGATGTTGTGGGGTACAGTTAAGGGTAAGGTATACAATTACGTTTCATTCAGGCACCCTGTTGATAAGAGGTGTTTCCCCGTCCCCAGACAGATATTTGTTACTGTTAATCCCATCTCCCCCTGCCATAGTTACCCAGTACTGTTAGTCATTTTCTTATAGTATTACATTGGATGTTCAAGGTCCACTATATGAATGAGAACATGTGATACTCGGATCTTTGTTTCTGTGAAAGGTCACTCAGTATTATAGACTCTAGTTCCATCCAGGTTGCTGTGAAATTCATGATTTTGTTCTTTTTTATGACTGCATAGTATTCCATCATGTATATGTACTACATTTTTTAAATACAGTCCTCTTTTGATGGGCAGCATGGTTGCTTTGCCAACTCCAGATCTGACAAAGGCTTAACATCCTGGATCTACAAGGAACTCAAACGTGCTGAAAAGAACCCCATTATAAAATGGGCAAAAGATATGAACAGACACTTCACAAAGGAAGACATCTGAGCAGCCAACTGACACATGAAGAAATGTTCAACCTCACTAATCATCAGGGAGATGCAAATCAAAACCACACTGAGATACCACTTAACTCTAGTCAGAATGGCAATTATCAGCAACTCAAAAAATAACAGATGCTGGAGAGGGTGTGGCAAAAAGGGAATACTTCTACACTGTTGGTGGGAGTGTAGACTAGTGCAACGTCTGTGGAAAGCAGTGTGGCGATTCCTAAAAGCTCTAAATATCAACCTCCCATATGACCCCGCAATCCCCCTACTGGGAATAAATCCTGAAGAACTCAAATCACTCTATAAAAAAGATACCTGCACATGTATGTTTATTGCAGCATTGTTCACATAAAATGTTTTTAAACAATACATGAATGCATTATTTTCATAATACATGATAAGTACCTGAAAAGGAATCAGATTCCTACATTCTAATGATAATGTTATAGAACATATATGCTTTGCATAGATTCAAATATTTCAAACATATTCAAAATATATGCTTTGCACAAACTAAAAATATTGCTCTAAGGATATTTCTGAAAAAAATTATGCATATCAGTTATGTACCATGGCACAAAATGATCAAAATGCAATAATGTTTGAATCCACATAAGCTAATTCTAATTTTCATTAAAATAATACATTATATTAGAGATCTTTTTTATCCCAACAAAATTGATTCCATAACAAGTATGATTTATTTATGTAATTTTTAATTTATTACTCCACTCTCTCTCTCCTTCTTATTTCTTTGTCTTTTGAGGCAGGGTCTCCTCTGTCACTATTTAAGTTTGGAGTGCAGTGGTGTGATCATAGCTTCAGACTCCTGAGATCAAGTCATCTTTCAGCCTTAGCTTCTGGAGTAGCTGGCACTATAGGAGTGCACCACCAAGCCCATCTAAATTTGCATTATTAATCAGACAGACCAGATATGGCATTGAAAATTATTTTTAGTTAATGGCTTATAACAAAAAATGACAAGTCTTCAGAGTCTATTTCTTTTTTTTTTTTTTGAGTTGGAGTCTCACTCTGTTGCCCAGACTGGAGTGCAGTGGCCACTCCTGGCCACCGCAACCTCGACCCGCTGGGCTCCGGCGATCCTTCCACCTCAGTCTTCCGAGTAGCCGGAATTACAGGCATGCGCTACCACACCCAGCTGATTTTTGGATTTATTGTAGAGATGAGGTCTCGCTGCCCAGGTGGGTCTCGAACCCGCGGGTTCAGGCAATTCACTCACCTCAGCCTCCCAAAGGTGCGAGATTACAGGCTGAGCCACCGAACCCGAACCCGGCTCAGAGTCTATTTCTACAAGTATTCCCATGTGGCAAAACATAACCAACCAAAATTCGATTGATTTTTATTCTCACAATCAGTGTGAAGCCTGAGTATGTTGTACATACTGTTATGAGCAGGACACTCACTGGGACCCTGCATAGTGTAAAGGCCCCAAACCAAACCTGTGAAGGATTCTCAGTCTCTCAGGGTGGCAGAGGCAGCTGCAGTGCCCAAGGAGGAGTTCACACCAGGTGGGCTCAGATGGAGATGGATGGAGAGGCCTAAAGGAACAGGACAGGAGGCATCTTCCACAGGCAAGAGCACCTCTTCTTTGAAAACTGAACCAAAGCACTCCATGAGAGTCTCCCAGAGCCTATTTCTTCTTCCCTACTTAGGGTGCTCATGCTTCATAAAAGCTTCAAGAGTGGCTGCTATATCCTGGCTGAAGCAGCCACTAAAGTTCGCTGCTGTCCTCATAACTGCGGGAACACTCTGCCATGTCACTGAGAGATGATCCTAGGGTGTCCTAAGATCACCTGCTGCCACTAATGATCTTCAGGACACTTCTTCTTGCCTTTGCCAAGTGACCATCTCTCTCATCAACCACCAGAAGTACAAAAAGTTGCCTGAACTTTGCAATTTTTCGCTTGTTAGCAAGTCAGATCTCACAGGAGCCTTACATATGTACAGTCCATAACAATATGACATAACAATCTCGTTTTGACTTTCCCTATTTCCCAATTATTTCTGAGCAGTTACTCACTCTGCCCATCCACTTTCAGGCTTTTTTCTTGTGAAGCTACTAATGTGTGTTTTTATTTGAGACTGATATGATTCCAATGCTGCAAAGCCAGGCATATGCTCAGCACACTTTTAAGATAAATACCCTTATTTTGAGTACAATTTGCTGTTTTTATTCTTTACTATTATACTAAAGTTGAACTATGGTGATTGATCTGAAAACCCATTAGCCAAAATGCATTTTGTATATGTTGTTGCAATTTGTTGTTATAATGTTGTTATATTATTAGGGTCATGAGTTCACTTACTTGCATCCCACAAATTTAGATATGCAATGTTTTCTTTCAGTTTAAAATGCTTTGCAATTTTTATTTTTGTTTCTACTTCATTCCAAGCATTATTTAGTAGTATGTTACTTATTTCTCAAATATTTTGATTTATTTATAATAACTTTCGATTAGTTATTTCTAATATAATTATCTTGGTTTCTGATAATTTATTTGTATGATTAAAATTTATTTAATTTCATTGAAATATTGTGCGGCCCCAAATATGGTATATCTTACCAAATGTTTCAAAAGACCATGGAATCTGCTGTGGAATGGTGGAGTGTTCTCTAAGTGTTAATAATGTCCAGATGGTTGCTAGCATTGTCCGGGTCTTCTGTATCTGCAATGGCCCAAGTGTCATGACTGTGTGCAGTGTAGGTTAGACCTGCTCCAGAGGTATTGTCTGCCATGGGTCCCACTCAGGACTGACTGACTTCCATGTTGCCTGGTTGTTGGACCAGACCAGTATTTCCAGGTGTGGAATGTGTTGCCTCCAGAACCCAAAGGGGCTTATTTGTGGCTTCTCAATCATTTTTTCATTGTAAGAAAGATGATATGGTACAAATATCATATTTTATGTAATATCCCAGTAGAAGCTGGAAATTACCTATAGTAAAAATATATATTTCTGCAACGTTACCTATAAACATTCCCATTAAGTGAGGTAAAGTTTACAAATAGCCTCACTTCAACTTACCTTTTGCCATCAAATAGTTACAAAAATCTTTGGTTTTCATTTTCAGTTTTTGAATTGGAGATAAATTTGCAGGTTTGTTAGATGGGTATATTGTGTGGTGGTGAGGTTTGGGTTAATTAAACACAATAGAAAGGAATATGTATTCCTGTCATCTCGGACCGGAATTTACTCCCTGTGTATGGAACATTCGCTGAAGCTAGCTTACCAGCTGGGAAACCACTTAGTGACATTTGTTGACAGATATCGAGCTGAATGCCCAGAAATATGAGCTGCAGTGAAATTCCAGCAACATCAGAAATCGACCTTGTCTCCACAGCCAAAGTATGACAAGGATATCACAAGCATTTCCTAGGCAATTTCCCGATAATTTTTCTTGTCTTGGTGCAATTTCTAGATTGGCTCTTTAAGGAGAAGGGTATAACATTTGGCACACTGATGTCCTTTTTCCTATTGTACCTATTTTCAGCTGGTCCTTTTGTCAATAACTCACTAAGGTACTCAGGTCAGATTCGCAGTAGGTATATTTATCCTGTTCAAAGTCCTGTTGAGAAGTGTTTTTCTTGATGTGCCTAGCAAATTAAGGATTTTAATTCCATGTATATGACTGTGCAAATTTTGTCTCTCTCTGAACATATTAGCATTGCAGCAAATTTTAGAAAAGGTTTTTCATTACCTCTTATGTTTTTATCTGTAAGTTCTGCATAAGTTGAACACTTTGATCAATAGTATGAGTCTAATTTGAACTCAAAAAAATTATTTTGACAAAATTAATACCTCAGCATAAAGCAAAAACAAAAGGTGTTTTTGTTGTTTAAGAGCATATTCAGGATTATTATTTACTGAAAAATATTTGCTTTAATTTTCCATAGCATATGAAGTCTTGTCTCTTTTATTTTGTCTTATATAGATAATTTTTGTACAATCAGATGTCCTAAGATGACCATATGATATATATTTACACTCAAATTTAAATAACACTTAGGCTACTAGAATTCCATAATACAAAAAAAAAGTCATTTTTGGGATTGAGAATATTCCTAATTTACCAGAGGAAGACTATTACATATGAGTATGATTTGACCAAATCAATTTCTAAGAAGTAATCATGCCTCTAGTTCTCTGTTACACTTCATCATTTCATCCCTTTTCTGCTTTTTGTAGGTTAGAATTCATTTTATGTAAAATACCTCCCTTCATTCTCTTGCTGGGAAGTATTTTAGATGAGCCAATTCCTAGAAGTACTGAATGATGAGGACAGTTGATGCTTCATAGAGAATTTGCACTTTGGCTGATCCTTTACTCCTGACCAGGAAAAACTAGGAAAAAGTGAAGTTCACTATTGTAAGCTGAGGCCTCTGCTCCATTGGCAGAGCTCTCACTTCCAGTTGTCAATTCAGACACCGTATTATTATATTACTGTTGCTGTTATAAAACAAGAAGTGAGAACTAAATAATTCATTCTTCTCTTGTCTGTTTCTTGTTCTGAACTTTTGACTTTTTAAACAGAAGATGAAAAGAAGAATTTTAGCTGATATTTAAGTCAGTTTAATCTTTTTTTTTTTTTTTTGAGTTGGAGTCTCACTCTCTCACCCAGACTGGAGTACAGTGGCTGCTCCCGGCCACCACAGCCTCAGCCTGCTGGGCTCCGGTGATTCTTCAACCTCAGCCTTCCAAGTAGCTGGAACTACAGGCGTGCACTACCACACCTGTCTAATTTTTTTGATTTATTGTAGAGATGACGTCTCACCAAGTTGCCCAGGTGGGTCTCGAACCTGCGGGCTCAGGCAATCCAACTACTCAGCCTCCCAAGGCACAGGATTACAGGCTGAGCCACTGAGCCTGGCTGAATCATTTAATTTGATCTCTAATTTTTCCTGAGATCCTTAAAAGTTTTTATTTTTAATTAATGTGCAAATTTTATTGGTTCTTGAATCTATTTAATATGATAGAAAAAATTATGAGAGTGAGAATTCTCAAACTATAATCCCAGTTTTTCTATGAGTGAATTATCCTATCTAAATTAAAATTAAGATAAATTTATTTTCTCTTAATATTTTGTTATATTCATGCAATTTCTCATATGAAAGGTAGATTAAAGTCAGATTAAAAGGCTAGAATTCCCAATTCAGTCCCCAGAATCTTCTTGGGATCTTATTATAAAGTCACAAGGAGTAACTTTTTGTTTGAATGGGGAAAAACAACTATTAACCTCTCAGGCAAGCTATGGTTTTAGGGAGACCTACAAAATGAGGACAGAAGCCACTTTATTCAAAGGTGAGAATTGAGAGAAAGTTAATAAAACAGAAAATGCTCAGGGTGACAAGGGCATCATTGTTCACTTTGTGCTCACTTTGTGCTGTGGATAAGGGGTATAATAGGCTTTGAAAAAAGATTAATATGCACAGAAGAAAAGTCCATCAATCAATTTCATAACTCCGTGTGTAGGATTTTAAATTTTATTTTCCAAAAAATGGACAAAATAATTCAAGTTTTTGTAACCAGGATCAGATTAGAAAGATCTAGAATAGGATTTGAAAATATAGACTAGTCAAAGATATAAAGAGCCCTATTTCTCTCAGTGTTTGAAAGCAAGATGCTCAGAATCAGAACATGTGCATATCAATGGATACTTCTGTGCTTTCTGTGTACCAGGATATTTATCCATAAATCTGTGCTCCACTTTGCAGTTAGTGAGAAAATGGGACCAGCTTCAATCCCAAGTTCCTGGGAACTAGAAATCCAGATCAGGGGACCTGCTGCTTCTCAGAGGGAAGCTTCCTCGCCTAGTGGCTTGACCTCAATTCTCACACAGAGACAAACTCTCACCTTGATTGAGGAAAGAAAACAAATGAAGAAACAAAAACCCACCATGACTGAGGTTCAGATGGGGAAAAATCTCTGTGTGACTCCAGCTTCATTCAAAACAGTGCAGGTTTGGACTCATATAGTCTACAGAACAAAGTATACGGAATGTGCAAGGGTGTTATATAAATGAGCCAAAGATGACCTGTGTACACTGGCCCCATATTGTTTCTTTCTAAATTCAAGTTGAATTCTTAATGGCTTGGACAAATTTATATTTTACAACCAAATCATTTCCAAAACATCCCAAATAAGTATATTCCTGCATATCTAAAGAATGCTTGCTGCGCATGTTTCAAGAAATCTTACCATACTTGTTGGCAATAGATAAAACCTAGGTTAAGAAAACCCCAAACCAGTGCTGTCTTCTGGAACTCCCTGACCCAAAGACTCCCCACTGGGTTTCTTTGTGACACATTAGCCCCTTCCCAGGGCCCCTTTCCTCTTCTGTGTGGTAGTAGTAACTCTGGCATATTTGCCTTTGGACAAACTCTTATGGTGAGAGATTTCTCTCTGTATGTTATTTCACTCTGCATGTCTGTGCATACCTACTGCTTAACTCAATAAACGTTTTATATCACATTGCTCACAAGGAAGACACCCACTCTCACTGACTCATTTCACACCACTGGTCAGACAAGGGGATTTGCATAGTGTCCCTCAGGGAGGAACTTCCCTTATGAGTCTGTGATAAGAGTTCAGCTGTAATCTTGTCTTGACGGATAAGGACTCCTCAGCTCAGCAGCTCAAAATGAGGTTCCCTGTTAAGCTCCTGGGGCTACTGATGCCCTGGGTCCCTGGTAAGAACAGAAGGGAGATGCAGAAGGGGAGTTGGGAGGAAGGGTGAAATCTGGGATTTCACTGCTTCCTATGTTTGTAATCACCATGTGTTAGAAGCTATATCCTATGCTCAAGGGGAGGGAGTTCATACTTTGTTCTTGATTGTTAGGAAATTCCTAAAAGGATCAATGACCAGTGCTTGGATTAATATCTTAAAAACCATAATGATCTTTTGTGCATTTTAACTATTTGGTTCATTTTACATTGTTTATTTCTTATGGTACGAATCACATTTTATTTTAAAAAGTTAACCATCAATCAGTATCACAAGATAAGCCTGAATCTTGCTCATAATATTGACATATAACCTTGATCTTCCCTCTCATTATTTTAAGAATGATTGGGGATGTCGTGATGATCCAGACTCCACTCTCCCTGCCTGTCTTCCTTGGAGATCTGGCCTCCATCTCTTGCAGGTCTAGTCAGAGCCTCCTGCATAGTGATGAAAACACCTATTTGGATTGGTATCTGCAGAAGCCAGGCTAGTCTCCACAGTTCCTAATCTATAAGGTTTCCAACAGGGCCTCTG
>NW_006965773.1:0-901 GCF_000164805.1 Carlito syrichta
TAAGTAAGCTGGTAAGCTGGCAGGCTAACTTGTTATGTCAGTTAGTTTGCCAACTTGCTAGCTGCTTTAGTCAACTAGTACAGTCAGTTGGCTAGCCAGCTGGATAGGTAGGTACCAAGCTAGTTATGTCAGCTGGCTAGCCAGCTGGCTAGCTAGTTAAGTCAGCTGGTTAATTCATCTGGCTTCCCATCTGGCTAGGTAGGTACCCAGTTGTTAAGTCAGCTGGCTATTCAGCTGGCTAGTTGGTTAATTCAGCTAGTTAATTCAACTGGCCAGTCAGCTGGCTAGCTAAAGTCAGCGAGGTAAATGAGCTGGCTATCTCGCTTGCTAGTTTGGTGGTTAGCTAGTTAAGCCAGCAGGCTAACCAGATGGTGATCTAATTATGTCAGCTAGTTAAGTCAGCTGGTTAACCAGCTGGCTAGCTAGGTGGCTGGCATGTTAAGACGGCTGGTTAACTGGCTGGTCAAGAAGGTGGCCAGATAATTAAGTCGGCTTGCTAGGCAGCTGAACACCAGTGAGTCTGACTTGTTAAGCCAGCTTTCTATTCCACTGTCTAGCCAGACGGCTGGCTATTTAAGGCAGATGGATAGCCAGGCGGCCAGTCTACTATCTAGCTAGCTGGCTGCCTAGGAAGCTAGCCATCCAGGTAGTTAACTAGTTAAACCACCTGACCGTCTAGCAACCCAGGTAGATAGCTAGTTAAGTCAACTGGCTAGCCAGGTAGACAGTCAACTAACTAGTTAGCTAGTTAAGTCAGCTAGCTAGCCAGCTAGCTAGTTAAGTCAGCTAGCAAGTCAGCTTACTATTCAGCTAGCTAGTTAAGTCAGCTAGGTAGTAAGGCTGCTTGTCAAATAGCTAGTTAATTCAGCTAGCTAGTCAGCTAACTATTCCACTAGATAAT
>NW_006965774.1:0-542 GCF_000164805.1 Carlito syrichta
AAGCAGTCTCTCAGGACAACTTGAAGTTATTAGTAGAGAATCTAAGCGATCAGATGAAACGCAGACTTAAAGATCTGGAATGCGAAGTCTCCAAAATGAAAACTTCTCAAGAAGAGTTTAATAGCTTCAACTTGGGACTATATGAGCAACTCTATCTAGAAAGATTAAAAGCTAGAGAATCCTTGTCAAGTGAATTAAATGGGTAAGTTAAAACACAGAGCTTAATATCTCATAAAAATTATAAGTGGGAAGTAAAAGCTAACGATATAATTTTGGAAAGAATTCTTTCGGGACAGTTTATATCTCTCCCATCTCCATCTTTTATTTGTTTCTATATGGCTTTTTTTCCCCTTAATATTCTCATGTAGTTAACTGCATCTATTTGTTTTTCAGGTATTTTAAAAGATTTAGACAGTAGTGTTTGTGTAATAACATTGCTTGTCAGCATTCCCCGAAATAGAACTATTGATTACTATAACTACTTTTGGAAGATTGCAACTTATGCTAAAAGGGTCAGGCACTACTACTGCTATTCTTGGCAC
>NW_006965775.1:0-10022 GCF_000164805.1 Carlito syrichta
AGCAAGTCCTCCAACCATCCATTTGTTTTTTTTTCCCTGGAATTAATTTTCCCCTCTCTGCAGTAGCTTATGAAAGGCATGACTGAGCTCCAGAAGCAGCCTGGCAGGCAGAGGAGACCCATGAAGGAACAATGGTGTGATAGACTGCTGGGCTGTCAAGCCAGGAGCAGACCTTTTAGGCTAGTTGGTTCCATGTGAGAGGGAACCAGCCCATGACATGCTGGTCTGTTTTGGCAGGTTGAAGGAAGCTGGGAACTGAGGCCACACTTCTGTCACATGGGTTGGAACCTTCGAATGGTCCAGACAGCTGCCCCTTCTTGTCCCAAAGAGTGAGTAACTGGGTTGAATTGATCCCACTGACAACCAGTTCAGCTTCCTAAGAGAGAGAGCTCTCCTGTGTGCATTGGCTTCATGGCTCATTCACTGAATTTGGGTAATTCACTTAGTCTCTAATCTTTACTGTCTTAGCAGAGATTAAATTTCATGCATAGTTAAATGAAGGCTCATCCATTCATATTATGGGGAATTAAGTAATTTAGAACTTGGAATGATGTAAACAGAAGGCACTTAGCAAATGTTGGTTGACGTTCTCACTATTTCTGGCCTTGTACCTTGGAGACTCAGGAAAGAGCTTTGGCTCCTTCAACTCTGTCTGGAGACACAACTCAGACTTTTTTGGATCTTGCATCTGAGCATTTCTCTCTAAAATGAACATCAATCACTCGTTGAACAGTTCTAGTTTGTCTAGCACTGCTAGGGTGCTGGCACTTCACACCTCATCTAACAGCAAATCAGTGAAACAATAACACTAAAAATGAAAATAGACAATGAGTATCACCTGAACATTCAAAGTACGGTTTTAAACACTGTGTGTATTAACTCCGTTAATTAGGTTTTATGTCTTCATTCTACCATTTTGCTCATAGGGAAACAGGTTCAGAGAACTGAACTGAATGGAACAGACTGGGCTTAGATGCTGAAGATCTTGGAGAGCCTTAATTTCTTCTGGCTAAAAATTTGTTTCTCTTTTATCTTCTCTCTGCTCTCTCTCTCTCTCTCTCTCTCTCTCTCTCTCTCTCCCTCTCTCTCATACACACACACACACACAACCTCACACATGTGTGCCACTGTACTTGGAAATGTAGCCATCGGAATGAGGGGAAGGAGTTCCATGGGCTAACCACAGACAGCAGCTGGGCTTGACCTGCAAGCTCACTTCCCCGGAGCCTGGGGGCCTGTGAGCCAAAGAGGTCCAGGAGTAGTGGCAGGCAGGGGCTGCACCACAGCTGGGCAGGGTGGAGGCTGGAGGCACCGTTGGAAGAGTGGACAGTGGGCTGGACATCTTGCTGGGGCCTGGCACACCCGTGTTCTCAGTGTCAGGAGGATCCAGAGGCGGAGTCTTGATTTTTCCATGTTTTGTTACCAGGTTCCGGCTGGTTGGGTCCCTCATTTCTCCTAGCCCCGTACTCTCCCTAGAGAGCAAACTTGTGTTTGTTCTTTCAGGTCCAGTAAGGTGGGGGAAGTGCTGCTCCTCCTCTGTGAATACCTTCTTGACACCTCATGAGAGAGATTCCCTGAGTCTCCATGGCATCTGGAAGCTTCTTCCATCTGAGCATCTGCTTGCAGTCTGAGCTCCACTCTTGACTGAGGGCATTCTCAGGGCATCTCAGTTCCGCACAGTCTAGCTCAGGATCTGGGGCATGATGGGAGATGAATACAGGTTGGTTGACTGATGGAACACATAAGGTCTAGGGGAGGTTCCAAGAGCAGTTTTTAATCAGGTAAAGGGAAGGAAGGTGAATTACAACAGTCTCATTGTGCAGATCAGAAGACTGGGCCTTGACCAGTGTCATGGGCTGAGCTGTGTCCCCCCAAATGCATATGTTGAAGTCTTAACTCCTGGGGCTTCAGAATGTGGAGACATTGGCTTTCTAGACTTAGCCAAGGTAAGATGAGGTCATGGGGAAGACCCTAATCTAATATGACTGTTGTCCTCATAAAAAGGAAAAATTTGGACCCAGAGGCACCCACAGTGGGAAGGTGATGTGAAAACACAGGGAGAACATGACTAACTGGAAGCCAAGGAGAGAGGCCAGGAACATATTCTCCCTTCCAGCCCTCAAAAAGAGCCAGCCCTGCCAACACCTTGATCTTTGATGCCTGGCTTCCAGAACTATGAGTAAACCCATGTCTGATGCTGAAGCCACCAAAACCGAGGCACTTCATTACCCAACCCTGGCTGACTGGAACAGTGAGTAGAAGCAACTTGCTTACTGCCACAGGCCTCATGGTAGTGAGCCAAGATTCGAACCCAGGTCCTTTTGTCTACCTTCCCACTCTGTGCATCATTCTTCTGTGTTCTCCCATTTCCCTTTTAGGACAAGAATTGTTTTTCTGTTTACCCAACTTCTATCTTCTGATACTCAACTAAATGCTCAGTTTGGTCAAGAGGAGAGTGGTGATTGCTGAAGAAGAATGTTGAGTGGTAGTTAGACTCAATGAACACGGCATGTGCTTACTATCTTCTCTTGATGAAATTTTTTAGGGTAAAAATGATGAAGCTACATTGACTCTTTCTGTCCATCTTCTTATCTCAGGAGTGAATGCTTTGTTGCTGCATTAGAACAAACTTGTCTGTCTTAGTCCCTTTGCATATAAACCAAGGAAGTTCAGCAGACACACAGGGAGGGGAGTCAGTGGTAGCTCCAGGCCTGCAGTCTTACATCTGGACCGGAAAGGTCCAGCTTGTGAACTATGTGTAGTCTGTCTGGATTCAAATCCCACCTCCACAGGTGTAAACCCAGGCACAGCATTCAATCCCTCTATGCCTTACTTCCATCATCTCAAACGTAGGGACAAAGAAGTCACTACCTCTGACGTTTCCTTTGTGTGTCCTGGGTGGATTAATGAGGAGGGCAGTGCATGCACTACACTCACAATAGTGCCTGGTGTGTACTTCGTGCTCCTGCAGAATGAGCCATTGCCATTGTGCTTATGAGTGAGCATTAATATCAAAAGTTCTTGATTATCTCAGCAGGTCAAAAGGAGCTATAAGAAAACTGGAATAATTTTAAAATCACTTATGAGACCCTCACACAAACACACTTAAAATATTTGATCTTGCTTCCAGTAATGATGGACACAGGAATGCAGACATTTTGCACAGTCAGGCCACTCTTCCCCTTATACTATATGCTGTGCACCATTTCCAGGGCCCTCCCTGTGCCTGGAGTTTTACTTGTCACTTCCCAGGTGTTGAGTCTTCCTTCTCAACTTCACAACAATTCTGTGAGTTGAATAGTACTAATGTCCTTTTCCCAGAGCAAATAAAGGCCAGCATGAGAGGATTGTTTGAGTCCATGAGTTTGAGACCAGCCAAGGCGACATAGCCAGACCTGTCTCTACAGAAATAAAAAAAATTAGCTGGGCATGGTGACGCATGCTTATAGTCCCAGCTACTCTGGGTGGCCAAGATGAAAGGAGCACCAGAACCCAGAAGGTCGAGGCTGTGGTGAGTTGTGATCCTGCCACTGCCCTCCAGCCTGAGCAACAGAGTAAGACCATGAAGGGGGAAAAAAGGCTGGCAGCCTTTCCTTAGGCACAGCATTGGTATGAGGCAGAGCCCGGCTTCTAACCCATTTCCATCTGACCCCCAAGCCCTTCTACAGGATTATTTCCCCGGGGTTCAATTCTAGGAGTAAGAGACTTCTACTTCTCAGAGTTCATTTTGCAACCTCTATGTTTTCTCTCTGGGTGCTGAAAACATGGTAATTCCTCAAAAACCCAATGTCTAGACTGAATTAATGAGCAAAACAAAGCAACAAAGCAGCGTGTTTAATTCATGCCCTCCATCCTGTAGTACTGAGTCAGGCATCCTCATGCTTTTAATTGCTTGGCTGAGTTGCAGTGGGCTCTGTGCTCAGACCAAATACCCCAGCTCTGCTCCTCCCACTCTCCTTGGGTGTGCCCAGGGAATTTGGATTCCTCCTAGGAAGGCTGTGGGCACTTGCTTTCCAGACAAGAGTCACAATTTTGCCTGTGCCAAACCCTCAGTGTGAGAGGGAGCAAAGAGTTCTGGATGCGTCTCTTCCCCCAATTTTTCTCAGCCCGTGGGTGTCATTTGCTCCTGGGACTAGACATTTTGTTTTCTAGGAAGAATCTGGGGAGCTGACCACATCTGAGAGCTGGGAGACAGAATTGTGAATCCCTCAAGGATATCTGCAAGGTGGGAGGGGGAGGGAAGAGCAGGGCTAATTCCTCAGCCTCAGAGTGCCCAGGAATGGAAAAGTCCATCTCACGGGAACAGTGTGAGAATCTGAATAATGAGCTGTAAAACCACTTATCAATAGTGACAATTGCTAGGAAAAGGACATGGTGGCCTGGACTGAGAGATACAATGGGTGAGATGCAAAGAGTAACCAGATTCTAAATATAAGGGGTTTAAGAGTAATGGTAAGAACAATGACTAGGGAGACCAACTTGCCTCCGGTTTCCTGAAATCATTCCAGTGCTAAAACTGAAAGTCCTGTGTCCCAAAAGTCCTCTCAACCCTGGACAAGACAGCACAGTTAGTGGCCCTTATAGTAATGAGTGTTTTAGACAGCATGAGTTCATCAAATGAACTAAAAAGATAGATTTGCATCATTCTTTAAACAATGACTAAAATGCATCTCCCTGAAATGTTTTGGAAAGGGATATTTTTGCAGTCTTTGATTGGTAGTACCACTGTGAGACCTGAAAAGCCTCAGTGGCTCTCAGCACCTCAGCCCCCACCTCCTCAGGGACCTTTATCTTTGACCATCGCCTGAGACCCCAGGACACACCAGAAACCCCATTACAGCCCCTTACAATCTGCAAAGTGATGTGTCACCCATGATTTTATCTCAGTCTCCCAGCAGCCCAAGGAAGCAGAAATAGTGGGCATGGTTGGTCCCATTTCTCAGAGGGGTAAACTGAGATTCAGAGAAGTTAAGCACTTGCTCAAGGCCACATAGCCAGTGGGTGACTGAGTCAAGAATGAAAGCCTGGTCTGGCTGACATAAAAGTCTGTGACCTTTTCACTCTAACTACCCACCATTTCCCTGAGATATTTTCCTCAAGTGCAAAACTAACATCCCATGCATCCCACAGTCTGAGGCAAAGACAGCCCCCTGCTAAGGGAGCTGAGGAAACACCTGGCTTAGCCAAACACGTACACACCAGTACCAGGCCATGGGGACTATGGTTCATCTTTCAGAAACCTCACATCCTCCTGGGGCAGTTGAGTATGCCTCCTGACGCTGGTCAGCCATGCAGCCAGTAGGCTGCAGGGGAAGGAAAGTGGCTTTGAAGTGAGATTGGGTGCAGTGTAAACCTATCTCCACCCCTTATCCACTGTGAGACTTGGCTTCCTCATCTGCAAAGTGGGACTGTGTTAACCTTGCAGGATGGTGAGAATTAAATGGGAGGACATGTGTGCACACAGGAGACAGGAGAGCTCCCATTCCCTGAGCACAACTCTTGTACCAGACATGGCTCTCAGCACGTGGATAGATGACATCATTTAATCCTGAGCAT
Organism: Carlito syrichta; assembly: GCF_000164805.1. Taxonomy (NCBI): domain Eukaryota; kingdom Metazoa; phylum Chordata; class Mammalia; order Primates; family Tarsiidae; genus Carlito; species Carlito syrichta. The sequence continues at coordinate 5,557 of NW_006965775.1, forward strand.
TCCCTCTGCAGAGGTGGGCTAGGCTGGTTCATGGGTCAGATGCAGGTCAGCAGAAATTGGACTTTAGCTGGGACAGGCAGGAGCAGTGAATGGGTAGGTTGCCAGATGCAAGCTTTTAGTCTAGTGTGCTCCCTGTAATATTTGGGACACAATTAGACCAAACTCGAAATTCAAGCTTAAATGGACACCATGTATTTTTATTTGCTGAAGGCTTTAGGTGTGGGTAACCATCTCTGATAAAGTCAAGGAAACCTTCTCTCTCACTATCTTAGAAAAGACGAGCAGCGATACTCAAAGTGTGGTCCCACAACCACCAGTGTCAGTTTCACTGGGAAACTGATAGAAATACAAATGAATCAGAAACTCTGGGGTGGGGCCCAGCAGTCTGTGTTCCTGCAAGTCTTCCAGGGCAAGCTGAGAACCCCTAGTTTAGGAACAACGTCTTGACGAAGGGGGGAGGAGAGCTTGAACCTCAGCTTCACTCCTCCTCGCAGATTGAGCTCATCGAAAGCACTCCCTCTCCTATTCTGTTTCCTTCTGCTGAGGGCAGTGATGAGATCAAGGCTCCCAGAGCCCTGTCCTGCTCTGTTGGGTGGCCTACCTTCTCGCAGATGAAGGCAGTGTGCTGGGTGAGGGTAGCACAGTGGGGGCCCTCAGCACTGTGCCCAGGAGCAGGAGCAGTCAGCTAGGTGGAGGCCCATGGTGCTTCTTGTCCAGGCCTTGATGCTGTCTGTTCACTACCACCCAGCCTGCAGGTCCCAAGCCAAGAGCAAAATGATACATGCTGCCAGCTGGCCTTGCAAGGGGAGGTGGCCTGGTGCCAGCCCTTACTAATTGCTCATTTGCACTGAAAGAGCCAACAAAGCCCTTCATGTGAATGCCCTGATTATTTGGCCAGTTCTCCCCCAGACTCCTATAGTCACCACCCAGGGGGCACTCCCCCAAATCTGGAGCCATTCACCCCAGGAGACCACTGGGGCCAGGGGTACTCACCAGGCCCAGGAAAAGCCAACCTCTCCCTGCAGCTAAATGGGATAGGGGAGGAGTTTGCTATTATTCTGTTCTCTTTCTTGTTTATGCTTCTCCATGAAGAAAAAGAACGATTTGTCTCTTGTGAGTGCAGAGCTTTAGAATGAAAGTGGCAGAGAGGCGTGAAGAGCAACAGCCTCAGCTCAGTCAAGTTCATGTCATAACCTTGTGAATTCCCAAGGCATCCCAGCCTTGCTGAGATTCACTTCCATGTTTGTGATCATCCATCAGTGCCTCCCAACACTGAGACCCAGGTAGGAATGCCTCCAACTCCAATTCCATGGTCCAAGTGAGGCAGGTTAGCCAGTGTAGTTTAGACATAGTTAGATGACTTTCTTCCAGGTAGGCTTAAATTAATATATGGTAAGCATTCAGACATCTTTTTATCCATACACAACCTTCACCCAACTGACCATGCCTATCAGACCTGACCACCTTGTGGCTTGGAATGCAGAACTGTCAGTACAGCAAATCAACAGAAACAGTAGGGAATTAGCCAAAACACAGACAAGATGGTCTAAGAAATGCCCAAATCTAGTTAGACAGTAAGTCCTATTATCTAGAAAGTCCTTGTGACCTTAAAAGTTTGAGAGATAATAATCAAAATTCATGAACATGCCTGGAGTCCTCCACTCTTAGCTCATGGTTTGCTAAATCATCTTGTAAAAGTGTATAAAGCTTCTTGTCAAAGGCAAGCAAGGGTTCTCTTAAGGCATCAAGCTTTTCCTTGAGCATGCCTTTTCTTTCTAACACATTTTTTCTTTAACTATACTTTGAATTTGCTCTGAAATTCTTTTCTGTGGTGAAATCAAGAACCCACAAAGCAGCACACTGCACTCCTGGCATCATAAGGGAACTCCAAATCTCCCCAGGGTCTGTGAACACTGGTTTTACATTCTCTTGGCTCAACTTCTGCATCCTCCTTCTCTCTTATTTTCCCATGTCATCCCAATACATACAGCTCAGTTCCTTCACCCGGTCCACAAGAAAAAAAAATCCCCAGGCTCCAGGCATTCAACAACCTGGGAGCATCAACAGAAAATTGGCGGGAAGTGGAGAGGGTGATGGAATGGAATCATGTGGCTTGTCCCACTCTCTGAATACCCAGCCCCTGCCACTAGCTTATCACAGGAAGTTTCCCCAGGAATCTAAAGTCCTGGTGCCAGCTCTCATCACTGCCTCATAGGGAATCTCTGACACCAATCAGGTCTATCAAGCTATCTTCCAGCAAGGGCAGCTGTCTCTTTCAGAGGAACTCAGCTCCAAGACAAAGAATCTTTCCTCACCTTGTTACATGTCACCAATGAAAGTGGACTAAGTTTCTGTCTTCTGAGAGCTGACTTTAGTAGGAGAAGGAAAAAACCACATAGATAAGTAATGACTGTTCCAGGTGGCAACAAGAGCAAGTAGGCTTGGATCTGGATGGCCTCACATCACTCATGCCTTCTATTTTGTAAGCTGCTGGAATGGAGGCTGCAGGAGACAAAATTTTTAAAAACAGCTTTATTGAGTGTAGTTGGCATATGATGAACTGCACATAAAGCTTGTAATCTGCTAGGTTCTGGCAAATGACACAAAACCATTATCGCCATCAAGGTAGAGTGTGCAGACCCATCACCCCAAATTTTCTTATGCCCTGATTAAATGCCTTGTCCTATTCTTCCCACCTCCTTCTTCTTTTTCAACCTCATACAACCACTGATCTTTCTATCACTATAGATCAATTACGTTGCATCTTCTAGAATGTATATCAATAGAATCATATGCTATGTATTCATTTATCTTAGGATTCTTTCCTTCTGCATGATTGTTTTGATTTTCATCTGTGTTGATGCATTCACACTACTCCATTTTGTTTTACTGCTGAGTGTATTCCATCATATGCATATACCACCTTTTATTTCTGCATTTGCCTGTTGATGGATATTTGGGTTATGCCATTTTAAAAAACTGTTATTATTATTAGTTTTAGAGACAAGATGTCAAACTGACGCCTAGGCTGAAGTGCAGTGGCATGATCACAACTCACTGAAGCCTTGACCTCCTGGGTCAAGCAATCCTCCTACCTCAGCCTCCCAAGCAGTTGGGGTTACAGGTGTGTGTCACCATGCCTGACTTTTTTTGGCAGGGATGGGATCCTGCTATATTCCTCTGGCTCAGATTTTTTCCTATTAAAAATAAAGATTTGTGTACATATCTTTGCACAGATGCAGATTTAATTTGTCATGGTTAAATTTCTAGGAGTACAATGACTGGATCACATGGTAGATGTATGCTAAACTTTTACAAAGTTACTGTTTTCCAGAGTGATTGCACAATCTTGCATCCCTACCCATACTACATCAGAGTTCTAGTTGCTCCAGATTCTCACCAAAACTTGGTGTAGTCAATCTTTTCAAACTTTGACATGCTGATAGGTGTGTAGTGGCATTTCATGTGGTGTAATGTGCATTTTATAATGACTAACAAAGTTAAGTATCATTTCTTGTTCTAATTTGCCATTCAGATATCATCGTGGACCAAGTTTCTGTCTTCTGAGAGCTTAATTTAGTGGGAAAAGGATTTATACTTTGTGAAGATTTTTTTTTCTGTCTGTGGTTTGTCTTTTATTCTCTTTAACAGTGTCATTTGAAGAAAAGAAGTTTTCAATTTTTATGAAGTAAAGTTTATCAAGGAAAATGTGAATCAGGCTTTCGGTGCTATATTTTTAAAAAATTTTATTTATTTATTTTTATTTTAAAGATGTGGAGTACAATTCAGGGTTAAGTATGCAAATATTCATTATACAGGTGCCCTTGTTGATGAGGTGTGCCCTTCCCTCCCCTGGCAGCCCCTCAACTGCCAATCCCACCCCCAATTCCCTAGCAGATTCCGACTACTGCTAATCCCTTTTTTCTTTATTTATTCGATATTTTTTTATTTTGATATTGTAGGGTACGGTTAAGGGTTAGGTGTACAAATATGCTTCATTCAGGCCCCCTTGTTGATAACTGGTGTCTCCCCTCTCCAGACAGATGTTTACTACCATTAGTCCCATCCCCCCCATAGTTACCCAACACTGTCACTCATTTTTTTATAGTAGTGCATTGGATGATCAAGGTCCACTATATGAGTGAGAATATGTGGTACTCAGATCTTTGTTTCTGTGAGAGGTCACTTAGTATTATATATTCTAGCTCCATCCAGGTTGCTGCAAAATTCACGATTTTGTTCTTTTTTAGGCTGCATAGTATTCCATCATGTATATTTACCACATTTTTTTAATCCAGTCCTCTTTTTATGGACAGCATGGTTGGTTCCAGGTTCTTGCTATTGTGAACAAGCTGCAATAAACATTCGTGTGCAGGTATCATTTTTATAGAGTGATTTGAGTTCTTCAGGGTATATTCCCAGTAGGGGGATTGCAGGTCGTATGGGAGGTTAATGTTTATAGCTTT
>NW_006965776.1:0-9801 GCF_000164805.1 Carlito syrichta
CCAGCACTTTGGGAGGCTGAGGGGAGGAGGATTGCTTGAGGTCAGGAGTTTGAGACTAGCCTGGGCCTCATTCTAAAAACCCTGTTTATACAAAATTTTAAAAAATATATAGGAAAATAAAATGAAATAATATAAAATGAAATAAAAAAATAAAAAATAATATAATAAATAATTATCCAGACTTAGAGGTTCTTGCCTGGCATCCCAGCATTTTGGGAGGCCAAGGGGGGAGAATAACTTGAGGCCAGGAATTTGATACTTGCCTGAATTTCATAGAAAAACCCTGTCTATACAAAATAAAAAAATATTATAGTAAAGTAAAATAAAATAAAATAATTTAGCCAGGCTGAGTGATTCCTTCTTTTCATCCCAGCACATTGGAAAGAAACTTGAGATGGGAGAATTGCTTATGTTCAAGAGTTTTAGACTAGAATAGACCTCATAGAAAAACCATGTCTCCAAAAAATGGAAAAATAAAAAAGAAAAGTAAAATAAAATAAAATAAAATAAAATAATTAGCCAGACTTGGTGGTTCCTGCCTGGCATCTCACTACTTTGGAAGACTGAGGTGGGAGGATCACTTGAAGCCAGGAGTTGAGACTACCCTGTGCCTCATAGCAAAACCCTGTCTCTAAAAAATAAGAAGATAAAATAGTAAAGTAAAATAAAATAAAATAAAAAATTTAGCCAGTCTTAGTGATACCTCACTGTCATCCCAGCACTATGGGAGACAGAGGAGGGATGATTGCTTGAGACCAGAAGAAAGAGACTAGCCTGGGCCTCAAAGCAAATCTCAGTATCTACAAGATTAAAAAAAATAACATACTAAACTAAAATAATTAGCCATATTTATTGATTCCTGCCTAGCATCCCACACTTTGGGAGGATGATGCAGTAAGATCACTAGACGTCAGGAATTTGTGATTCTCTGGGCTTTGTTGCAAAACCCTGTCTCTAAAAAATAAAATAGTAAAGTATAATGAAATAAATGAAATAAAATTAATCAGTTAGCCAGTCATAGTAGTTCCTCCATGTTATGCCAGCTCTCTGGTTGACTGGGGCTGGAGGATTGCCTGAGACTAGGAGATAGAGACTAGACTGGACCTCATAGCATAACCCTGTCTCTACCAAATAAAAAAACTAAAATAGTAAAGCAAAATAAAATAATTAGCCAGACATAGTGGTTCCTGCCCATTATCCCAGTACTTTGGGAAGCCAAGGCGTTAGGATTGCTTGAGGTCAGGAGTTTGAGACTAGCCTGAGCTTCATCTAAAAACCCTGTCTACACAAAATTTAAAAAAGGAAAATAAAATGAAACATAAAATAAAACATATAATTACCCAGATTTAGAGGTTCCTGCCTGGCATCCCAGCATTTTGGGAGACCAAGTAGGGAGGATCACTTGATGCCAGGAGTTTGAGACTTGCCTGAATTTCATAGAAAACCCCTGTCTATAAAAAATAAAAAAATATAGTAAAGCAAAATAAAATAAAATAAAATAAAATAATTAGCCAGACTTAGTGGTTACTTCCTGGCATCTCAGCACTTTGAGAGGCTGAGGAGGGAGAATCGCTTGAGGCCAGAATTTTGAGAATACCCTTTGCCTCATAGCAAAACCCTGTCTCTAAAAATTATGAAAATAAAATAGTAAAGTAAAATAAAATGAAATAAAATAAAATAGTTAGCCAGTCTTAGTGGTTCCTCCCTATCATCCCAGCACTATGGGAAGCTGAGGAGGGAGGATTGCTTGAGATCAGGAAATAGAGATTAGTTTGGGCCTGAAAGCAAAATCCTGTCTCTTCAAAATAAAAAAAATAGCATAGTAAACTAAACTAAACATAAAATAAAATAAAATAATTAGTCAGTCTTAGTGGTACCTGCCAGTCATCCCAGCAATTTGGGAGGCTGTGGCAGGAGGGTTGCTTGAGACAAGGAGTTTGAGACTCACCTGGACCTCATAGCAGAACACTGTCTTTAAAAAATAAAAAAATAAAAGAGTAAAGGAATATATAATGAAATAAAATAAAGTAAAATGAAATAAAATAAAATAAAACAAAACAATAAAATAATTAGTGAAATTATTGGTTTCTGCCTGACATCCCAGCACTTTGGGAGACTGAGGCAGGGGGATTGCTAGAAGCCAGGAGACTAGCCAGGGACTCATGGCAAAACTTTGTACTAAATTAAAAAATAAAATAGTAAAATAAAATAAAATAATTAGCAAGACGTAGAGGATTCTTCCTGTATTCTCAGCACTTTGTGAGCCTGAAGTAGGAGGAACACTTGAGGCCAGGTATTTGAAACTAGCCTGGGCCTCATAGCAAAACCCAGTCACTACAAAATAAAAAAATAAAATGTTAAATAATGTAAAATATAATAAAATAAAATAATTAGCCAGACTTAGTGGTTCTGCCTGTCATCCCAGCATTTTGGGAGACCGAGGTGGGAGGATAGCTTGTGGTCAGGAGTTTGAGAGTAGCCTGGACCTCATAGCAAAATCTTGTCTTTACAAAATAAAAAAACAAAATAGTAAAGTAAAATAAAATAAAATAAAATGTAATAAAATAAAATGAAATAAAATAAAAAATAAAACAAAATAATTTGCCAGTCTCAGTGGTTTCTGTCTGGCATTCCAGCAATTAGGGAGTCTGAGGTGGAAAACTGCTTGGGGACAGAAGTTTGAGACAAACTTGGACCTTAGAGTAAAACCCTGTCTCTAAAAATTATGAAAATAAAATAATAAAATACTAAAGCTAAATACAATAAAATATAATAAAACAAGTAGCCAGCCTTAGTGGTTCCTACCTGTCATCCCAGCTCTTTGGGAGGCCAAAGCAGGAGGATCACTTGAGGCCAGGAGATAGAGACCAGCCTGGGCCTCATAGCATAACCCTGTCTCTACCAAACAAAAAATAAAATAATAAAGTAAAATAAAATAATTAGCCAAACATAGTGGTTCCTGCCTGTCATCCCAGCACTTTGGGAGGCCACAGCAGGAGGATCACTTGAGGCCAGGAGTTTGAGAATTGCCTGAATTTCATAGAAAAACCCTGTCTATACAAAAATTTTTTTAAATAGTAAAGTAAACTAAAATAAAACAAAATAAAATAATTAGCCAGAGTTTGTTGTTCCTTCTTGTCATCCTAGCACATTGGGAAGCTGAGATGGAAGGATTGCTTAAGTCCAGGAGTTTTAGATTAGAATGGGCCTCATAGAAAAACCATGTCTCCAAAAAATGGAAAAATAACATAGTAAAGAAAAATAAAATAATTAGCCAGATTTAGTGGGTCCTCCCTCTCACTCCAGTACTTTGGGAGGTTGTTGGGGAAGGGGGAATTGCTGGAGACCAAGAAGTTTGAGACTAGTCTGCGCCTCACAGCAAAACTCTGTCTGTACCAAAAAACCCCACAAAAAACATAGTAAAGTAGAATAAAATAAAATGAAATAAACTAAAATAAAATATAATAATTAGTCAATCTTAGTGGTATCTGCCATTCATCCCAGGACTTTGGGAGGCTGAGGCAGGAGACTAGCTTGAGGCAAGGTGTTTGAGGCTAGCATGGGCCTCATAGCAAAACCTTGTCTCAAGAAAGTAAAAAAAAAATTAGTAAAGTAAAATAAAATAAAATAACACAATAATTAGTCAGACATAGTGGTTCTTGCCTGGCTTCCCAGAATTTTGGGGGCTGAGGCAGGAGGATCACTTGAGGCCAGGAGTTTGAGACTTGCCTGAATTTCATAGAAAAACCCTGTCTATACCAAATTAAAAAATGAAATAGAGAAATGAAATGAAATGAATTAAAATAAATCTTAAAAATAGAATAAATTAAATAATTAGCCAGACTTAGAGATTTCTACCTGTCATTCCAGCACTTTGGGAGGTAAAAGCAGGAGGATCACTTGAGTCCAAGAGTTTGAGATGATCCTCAGCCTCATAGAAAAATCCTGTCTCAACAAAATAAATAAATAAAATAATAAAGTAAAATAAAATAAAATAATTAGTCAGACTTAGTGGTTCCTGCCTGGAAATCCAATACTTTGGGAGGCCGAGGCAGGAGGTTCGCTAAAGGCCAGGAATTTGAGACTAGCCTGGGCCTCATAGCAAAACACTTCCTATGCAAATTAAAAAATCAACATAGTAAAGTAAAATTAAATTAATTAAAATAAGATCAAATTACATAAGTAACCATATTAGTGGTTCCTGCCTGTCATCCCAGCACTTTGTGAGGCTGAGGCAGGAGGATAACTTGAGGCCAGGAGTTTAAGACTAGCCTGGAATTCATAGAAAAACCATGTCTATATTTTATTTTTAAAAATACAGTAAAGTAAAATAAAAGAATTAGCATATCTTAGTGGTTCCTGCCTGTCATCTCAGCTCTTTGGGAGGTTGAGGCAGGACGATCACTTATGTCTAGACATTTGAGACTAAACCAGGTCTCGTAGCAAAACTTTGTCTCTACAAAATAAAAATTTTAAAAAGTAAAATAAAATAAAAATAATATAATACAATTAATTAGCCAGACTTCATGGTTCCTACCTGTTATCTCATCACCTTGGGATGCTGAGGCTGGCTGATTGCTTGAGGCCAGTAATTTGAGAGTGACCTGGGACTCATAGCAAAACCTTGTCTCTACAAAATAAAAAAAATCAGATTAAAAAGTAAAATAAAATGAAATAAAGTAAATTAAAATAAAATAATTAGCCAGATGAAGTGGTTTCTGCCTGCCTTGCCAGCACTTTGGGTGGCTAAGGTGAGCAGATTGCTTGAGGCCTGGAATTTGAGACTAGCCTGGGCCTAATGGCAAAACACTGGCTCTACAAAATAAAAAAAATAATATAGTAAAGTAAAGTATAATAAAATAAAATGAAATATTTAGCTAGATTTAGTGGTTCCTGCCTGTCATCCCAGCACTTTAGTAGACCATGGTGGGAGGATCGCTTGAGGTCAGGAGTTTGAGACTAGCTTGGACCTCATAACAAAACATTGTACAAATAAAAATAATAATAATAAAGTAAAATAAAATATAATAATTAGCAAACATAGTGGTTTCTTCCTGTCTTCCCAGTACTTTGGGAGACTAATCCAGGAGGATCGTTTGAGGCTAGGAGTTTGAGACTAGCTTGGGCCTCATAGTAAAACGCTGTCTCTAAAAAACTAAAACATACAATAGTAAGTAAAAATAAATACATAAACAAATAAATAAATAAATAAATAAATAAATAAACTAAAATAAATAACTTGTCAGATTTAGTGACTTCTGCCTGGCATGCCTGCACTTTGGGATGGTGAGGAGGGAGGATTGCCTAAGACTAGGAGTTTGAGACTTCCCGGTTCTCATAGCAAAATCCTATCTCTATAAAATAAAAAAAAATTAAAGTAAAATAAAGTAAAATCACTAGCCAGGCTTAGTGGTTCCTGTTTGTCAACTCAGCACTTTGGGATTCTGCAGTGGGAGGATTTCATGAGGCCAGCAGTTTTAGATTAGTCTGGTCCTCGTAGCAAACCCCAGCATCTACAATATAAAAAAAACATAAAATAGTAAAGTAAAATAAAATAAAATAAAATGAAGTAAAATAAAATAAAGAAAAATATACTAAAATAAAGAAAATTATTTGCCAGACTTTGTGGTTGCTGACTGTCTTCCTTACACTGTGGGAGGCCAGGTGTTAGGATTGCTTGAGGCCAGGAGTTTGAGACTAGAATGGCCCTCATAGCAAAACCCTGTCTCTACAAAATAAAAAATAATAATATAGAAAGGAAAAATAAAATAAAATAATTGGCCAGACTTAGTGGTTACTGTCTGTTATCCTAACACTTTGGGAGGCAGAGGCAGGAAGATTGCTTGAGGCCAGGAGTTTGAGACTGGCATGGGTCTCATAGCACTAGCCTGTCTCTACAAAATATAAAAACATAATAGTAAAGTAAAATAAAATAAAGTAACATAAAATAAAATAAAACAAAATTGAATAATTCACCAGACTTAGTGCTTCCTGCCTGTCTTTCCAGTACTTAGGGAGGATGTGGATCACTTGAGGTCAGGACTTTGAGACAAGCCTGGGCCTCATAGTAAAACCCTGTCTCTAAAAAATAAAAATATAAAATAGTAAAGTAAAATAAAATAAAATAAAGTAAGCCAGACTTAGTGATTCCAGCCTGGCATCCCACCAAATGGAGACAATTTAGAAAAATGCTGAATCTCTAAATTGCAACCTGCTATGCATTGTCAGAAAATCCCTTCTGATTACCTGGGTATATGTGGGTCCCAAGTGAACACAGTACCCACTATAAGGGGAGATGATTGGGGGGCCACCACAGGAGTTACAGAGCACACTGGATACACCAGTACCTCTTGCACACTAAGATAACTTGCCAATTTAGTTTACCGTACTCAGGTGAAGACAAAATGATCATCAATGGTTTTTCTTGAGCACTGTTAACACATCCCCTTAGAGGATCTTAATAAATACTACTTCATCACTCAGTTACTTCCCTGTATGTGCTATCTCAATGGTGTTCATATTTGAATAGTCCATCAACCCCAAGCTTCTGTGTTCTTTCCTCAAAAGCTTATTGACCTTCGGACAAGAAATCACCATTCCAAGGCAGCTCTCCATTTACTCTGATCTGACCTGAATGTTATCACCCTGACACTAAATTCAGTGGCCACGTTTGACTCTTGCACAGTGTTTTAAGGAAATATCAAAGAAACAGGAGTGTAAGCTTCCCCCAACTTGCCTTCTAGTGTGACCATTTACTCAGCCTCAGATCATGTATCAAGCCACATAGGCAACATGCTCTTTCTCCACTTCCCTCTCTTTTTGTGGCAATTTGTATATTGTAATCTGTATGTGGACAATGCTATTGCATTATCTCCTCTTTTTTGAAGCTTACTCTCCTTGGTTTAGGCATTTCTCCCAGCCCTTTATGTGTCCTCAAGTAGGAACATGAGTGTATTTTTAACCAACAATGATGTGATCATTTTATTTCATGTCTATGACATGGTAGATTGAGTCAATGAGAATTCCCCCCCAGTTGTGACAACTATTGACTCTGCCTATTTTAGCAAAAATATAATATTGTCCAGAAAACTTGGAGCCCTCCTGTCACTTTCTCCATCTCACAAGGTCAGCCAAATACTCGATGTTGCCTTCTTCATCAGCATCAAGAAGAAAAAGGTCCTCCATTCTGTAAAAAATTAGGGATCCAAACACCTAATGGGGGAGATAGTCTCTGCTCTGAGGTGATAACACTGGGGTGATTGAGCATGGTTTATTCTCCTCCACCAAATCCCTGCTCCCCTATTCCCACAGAGAACAGCATCTCTTCCTTAGCCACTGCAGTTTTGGACCAAGTGCATTCTATTCCCCCTCTTTAACAGTCCTTCTTTGGCCAAAACAACTGGCATTTTTTGTTTGGTGTTGCCATGGACACAGAGTTCTTTCAGTTACTGAGCTAATTCTGACTGCTAGGTAAAGATGGAGGGGTGTAGGTCTGTGAGTGAGGGGGTCCCATGCCATCCTCTTTCTGTGGGCTCATGTGACCCTCACATCCTCACCAAGAGAATGAGAAGAAGGCAGAGCTTTAGAGGGATGGCAAGTGTGGTGGTGGACTGAGAGGTGGGGCTACGTGGGGTAGCATGGAGGTTGGCAAGGGTCTGCAGACAACAAATTTGCTGGTGCCCAGCTAGTGAGGACCACTAATGAAGATTTCTCTCCCCTCCCACGACCTCCCAGAGTCTGCCTATCCTCCAAAATTGGGATCACAAGAGGATGTAGGGTCAAGAAGCAGAAATCTTTTGTCAGCCATGAAAGGAATGTAGGCTTGAGTTCATAGGCTTGATTTTGGGAAGTAAAAATACAAAGTAATGAAAATTAGCTGTAGTCGAAATCTTGATAGACAGCCTGAGAAAAAACTGCTAACAGGATCGGAAGTAAAGTTCTCTTTCCCTCTTAGAGAAACTCTGAGCGGAGACACAATGATGAATTCCTTGTCAATCCCACTTCATTGTTGCCCCCTGCCCCTTTCCAGTTTCGGAGACCCTTGGACCACTATTCCCACCTACAGGTAAGCATGGCCAGGGTTTGCAGTGAGGAGAAAATCCCAGAGATCTGGATGTTCCTGGGCACCACCCTTATTCACATCCACAGATGTGTCTGGGCCTCAAGTTTAAACACAAATTGCTAGACTGTGAGCTTTTGTGATTTCTACTGCCACTCAGCATAAGTTGCTAAAACCTCCAATGTGTGGAATGGCCTGTTGTCTGTGACTTAGTGTCCAAAGCTCAGGATCAACATTGAGACCCAGTCAGGTCTACTTTTAGTGTGTTAATAAGAGAAGTCATTTTCCATGTGTTTTCAGTTATCTTTCCTTGCCAGGTTAAGGGGACGGGGCACAATTACTTTATGCCTTGACATAGTCCCCTTATGATTCCAGATGAACTTGATCTTATCTTATGTGGCTCTCTTTTTCATTTCTAGTGAATTCTGATTTACTTGCATGCCATGGATCCACTGTCCAATGGCGAGGGAGACTTTTCTGTTTTCTCTCATTCCTTTGATTTGTCATCGTTCAACATGATGAGCTTATCACTCCTCTTCTCTGGTCTGTAGAATTTCTGTTGAGGTGTCTCCTAGGAGGCGAGTTCTACCTTCTTCATATGTTATTTACTGCTTTCCTCTTGCTGCCTTAGGATCCTCTCTGTCTTTGACCTAATAGAGTTTGCTTGTAAATTTTGGGGGGGTGTTCTTAATTAGGCAGAATCTTATAGGTGATCTTTTAGCTCCCTGTAAAATAAAATAAAGCAATAAAATAAAATAAAATAAAATAATTAGTCAGACCTAGTGGTTCCTGCCTCCCATCTCAGTATTTTGGATATTCAACATGGGAGGATTGCTTGAAGCCAGGAATTTGAGATTAGCCTGGGCCTCATAGCAAAACCATGTCTCTGGAAAAAATTTTTTAAAAAGTGAATTAAAATAAAATAAAATGAAATGAAATAAAATAAAATAAATATAAAAATTAGCCACACTTAGTGGTTTCTGGCTGTCTTCACAGCACTTTGGGAGGCTGAAGCGGGAGAGTCACTTGAGACCAGGAGTCTTAGAGTAGCCTGGGATTCATAGCAAAACCCTGTCACAGCAAAATAAAAGATAAAACAGTAAAGTAATTTAAAATAAAATAAGAATTAGCCTGACTTAGTGGTTCCAGACTGTCATCCAGAAATTTGGGAGGTCAAGGCTAGTGAATCGCTTGAGGTAAGGAGTTTGAGACTTGCCTTGGCCTTATAGAAAAAACCTGTACCTACAGAATGAAAAAATAAAAGAGTAAAGTAAAATAAAATAATAAAGTTAAATTAAATTAAATAACTAGCCAAATTTAGTGGTTCCTGCCTGGCATCCCAGCAGTTTGGGAGGCTGAGGCAGGAGGATCACTTAAAGCCAGGAGTTTGTGACTAGCCTGGAACTCATAGCAAAACCCTGTCTCTAAAAAATAAAAAAATAAAGTAAAAAAATTAAATTAAATAAATAGCCAGACTTAGTGGTTCCTGCCTGGCATGCCAGTCACTGGGAGGCAGAGGCAAGAAGATTGCTTGAGACCAGGAGTTTAGACTAGCCTGGAACTCCTAACAAAACCCTGTCACTACAAAATAAAAAATAACAATAATAACAAAATAATATAAAAAATAAAATACATTAGAATAAAAAGAAATAATTAGACAAACATAGTGGTTCCTGCCTGTTATCCCTGCATTTTAGGAGGCCAAGGTGGGAGGATCACTTGAGACCTGGTCTTTGAGACTG
>NW_006965777.1:0-780 GCF_000164805.1 Carlito syrichta
TTGGTGACTTAACTGGTTGGTTGACAAGTCGGCAAAAGAGTTAACTGTTTTAATACGTTGACTGACTGCACGACTGACATATTATCTGGCTTAACAAGTTGGCTGACATGATGGCAGACTAGTTAGCTGGGTTAGATAGCTGGCTGACTGGATATCTATCTGGATTAATTAGGCAGACTGCTGGCTGAACAGTCGGATAGCCAGCCTGCTTAACTAGCCAGCCACCCTTCTGGTCAGCTGACTAACCAGCAGTCTTAACTAGCTGGACACCTACCTGACCTGCCTGCTAACCAGCCAGCTAACTAGCTTACTTAACTAGCAGACTTAACTTGATAGATATCCAGCTAACCAGCTAGCTTAACTAGCTTGCCACCTAGCTAGCCAGTTGTCTAGCCAGTTAACTTAATTCACTGACTTAACTATGTAGCCAGCTGGCTAGTCAGCTAACTTAATAACCTAGCTACCTAACTAGCCAGGTAGCTATCCAGATGATTTTTCTAGCGGACTTAACCAGGTAGCCAGCTGGCTAGTCAACTGACCAAAGTAGTGATCTACCTAGCTACTCAGTTGGCTAGCCACTTGAATGAATTAGCTGACAACCAGCTAGTCAGCTGGTTAGTCAGCTGACTGAACTAGCTGACATAACAATTTAGCTAGGTGGCTAGTGAGCTGACATAACTACCTGACAACATTATCTAGACTGGTGGATAGCCAGCTGACAAATATCTAGCTAACTAGATAGCCACCTGGGAAGCCAGATGAATTAACTAGCTGACTTAG
>NW_006965778.1:0-763 GCF_000164805.1 Carlito syrichta
ATATAGACCCAACTGTACAACATCTGGAAAAAGTGTAGTTGAAATATAGGGGCAAATAAAGACTTACCAAAATAAGCAAATCTGAGGGTGTCTGTCTCCACTAAAACTTCCCTACAATGAATACTCAAGGGAATTTTTCTCTTGAAAAGTAAAACAATGGTGAACAGCATCACTACACCTATAAAAATGTAAAGTTCTGCTAATGTATGTTCAAATAGAAAATGCTATCACAATGACGGTGTCTAACATGCTCATAATCTACTATAGAATTTTAAAATACTTAACATTTGAGCACATCTTTCTTAATAACAGAATAAAACACGTCTTTGTGACATTAATAAAGTGACAGGAGGTGTAAAGAGATAGAGTGTTGACTGGGCGTGTTGGCTTCTAGCACTTTGGGAGGCTGTGGTGAGAGGATTGTCTGAGCCTATGGTTGAAGACCAGCCAGGGTTATATGGGAAGACCTCCTCTCTACAATAGATCCAAAAGTTAACCCAGCATGTTGGCATGCCTGTAGTTCCAGCTTCTTGGAAGGCTGAAGTGGAAGGATCTCCTGAGCCCAGGAGGTTGAGGTTGTCGTGGCCTTGAGCGTGCCACTGCACTCCAGCCTGGGGCACACCGTGAGATTCCAACTCCAAAAAAAAAAGTTTTCCTTAAAAAAATGCATTCAAGTTAAGCAACACAGTCTTGAATCAGTAGATTTAGGCTGGGTGTGATGGCTCATCCATGCAATCCCTAACACCTTGGGAGGTTAAGGTAG
>NW_006965779.1:0-414 GCF_000164805.1 Carlito syrichta
CTGGACAGTCGGATAGCCAGCCTGTTTAACTAGCCAGCCACCCTGCTGGTCAGCTGGCTAACCAGCGGTTTTCACTAGCTGCCCACCTACCTGACCTGCCTGCTAACCAGCCAGCTAACTAGCTTACTTAACTAGCAGACTTAATTAGATAGCTATCTGGCTAGCCAGGTGGTTTAACTAGCTTGCCACCTAGCTAACCAGTTGTCTATCCAGCTTACTTTATTTGCTGACTTAACTATGCAGCCAGCTGGCTAGCCAGCTAATTTAATTAGCTAGCTACCTAATTAGCCAGGTGGTTAGCCAACTGACTTATCTAGCTGACTTAATCAGGTAGCCAGCAGGCTAGTCAGCTGACTAAAGTAGCAAGCTAGCCAGTTGGCTAGCCACTTGAATGAATTAGCTGACTTAACCAAC
>NW_006965780.1:0-793 GCF_000164805.1 Carlito syrichta
AGCAAGGCAGTGGTGTCTGGATGCCTGTGGTTGAGTCCTTTTAATTCTTTCCTTTGATGGGGAAGGGCGTTAAGGTGATTGGGTGGTGGTCTGCTCCACATCATCATGAAGAGTCATGTAAGCACAGGTACTGATGTCAGGTGATGGACAGCAGGCAGATTGGTGGGTTAGTCACATGATTCCTGCCATGGTGATGGGCTAGATCTCAGGAGACAAGAGGAGGAGTTTTTCCTGCAAGAGACTGGTCAGACATTTCCAATCCACAAGCTCATTAGCAAAAAAGGTAGACTTATTATCATTTCTAAGGCTTCAGCAAGCTAAGGGATGATCTTTATCTTCTGCCTTTGACAAAGAACCTGAAAACTATTCTTAGACATTATTATGCTAAATAATGAAAGGTTGGGCAGGCCTTGTCTTGCATCTGATGGAGATTTGCTGGGGGTGGGGTGGGGTAGGCTGCCAGCTTGACCTGCAGTAAAATGTCTGAGCTGTTTCTAAAACCTGCCTATTGGAAATTTATCTATGTCAAACCTGTGCTAGATTCAAAGCATGTTAGTCTAAGCAAAAATGGGAATGCTGAGGCAAAATGTGAGCTAAGTTTATTCTAAGTTTCTCGGGGTCCCTCCTTTCAAATTCCCTTCCTGGTCAGGAGAGGATACAGCTTTCTTGTCTGAATGAATCCCAAGTTGTTGTATCACAACTGTGATAATTTAGGATTGAAGACACCTAAGTGCAGTTTATTCAGTGTTTATAAGTGTTACACCTAAGTTGAAGTTTATTCAGGAAGCAAGTG
>NW_006965781.1:0-1563 GCF_000164805.1 Carlito syrichta
ACTCATTAAGTCAGTTGGCTATCCAACTGGTTAGGTAGTTAAAAAGCTAGTTAAGTCAGATGGCTAGCCACTAGGCTAGCTTGGTATTTCAGCTAGTTAAGCCAGTTGGATAACTAGGTAGATAGCTGGTTAATTCATCTAGTTAAGTCAGCTTGCTAGCTAGCTAAGTCAGCGAGTTTAGTCAGTTGGCTAGCCACCTGGTTAGCTCTATAGCAAGATAGTTAATTCAGCTAGCTAGTTAAGTCAGTTGGCTAGACAGTGAGCTATCTAATTAAGTAACCTGGTTATGTCAACTCACTAGCAAGCTGGTTAGCTAGGTAACTAGGTAGGAAAGTCAGCTCGCAAGCCAGCAGTCTACGTACATATGTATCTAGTTAAGTGAGCTGACTATCCAGCTGGCTAGCTAGGTAGCTAGGCAGTTAGGTCAGCCTGCTAGCCAGCTGGCTAGCTAGTTAAGTCACCAAGTTAAGTTAGTGGGCAAGACAGCTGGCTAGCTAGGTAGCAAGATAGTTAAGTCAACTGTCTAGCCTGCTTTCTTGCTATTTCAGTAATCTAGTTAAGTCAGCTGGCTAGCCAGCAGGCTAGCTAGGTAGCTTGCCAATTAAGTGAGCTGGCTAGACAGCTGGCTAGCTACTTAAGTCAAATAGTTAAATCAGCTGGCTAGCCACCTTGCTAGCTATATATCAAGATAGTTAATACAGATGACTATCAAGCTGGCCAGTTATTTACGTCAGCTAGTTAACTCAGCTGAGTAGCCAGTTGACCATCTAGGTAGCGAGCTAGTTAAGTCAGTTGGCTAGCCAGCTGGCTACCTAATTAAGTCAGCTAGTTAAGTCAGCTGGCTAGCCAGCTATCTAGCTAGGTAGTGAGTTAATCAAGTCAGCTGGCTAGCCAGCTGGCTAACTAGTTGTCAGCTAGTTGAGTCAGCTGGCTAGCCAGCTGGCTAGCTGGTGAAACCAACTAGTTAATTCAGCTGGTTATCAAGGTAGCAAGCTATTTAAGTCAGCTGGCTAGTCAGCTGGCTAGCAAGATACGTCAGCTAGTTAATTCAGCTGGCTTACCAACTGGTTAGCTAGGGAGCTAGCTAGTTGAGTCAACTGACTAGCCCGGTGGCTATCTTGTTAAATGAGTGAGTTAATTCAGCTGGCAACCAGCTGGCTAGCTGGTTAAGTCAGCTTGTTAAGTCAGCTGGCTATTCACCTGTCTAGGTAGGTAGCTAGCCAATTAAGTCAGCTCGATAGCCGGCTTGCTAGCTAGTTAATAAGTGCATTAAGTGAGCTGGTTAGTCATCTGGCTCACTTGGTGGCTCACTATTTAAGCCAGCTGACTAGTCGGATGGCTGTCTAGTTAAGTCAGCTAATTAATTCAGCTGGTGGCCAGCAAGTTAAGCTGGTTGGTTAGCAGTCTGGTCAGGTAGGTGGCCCGCTAGTTTAGCTGGCTATTCCACTCTCCAACCAGCTGGTTGGCTGTTTAAGCCAGCTGGCTAGCCAGGTGTCCATCCTGCTGGCTAGACTGCTGGCTGCCTAGCCAACTAGCCAGCCAGGTAGCTAGCTAGTTAAGACA
>NW_006965782.1:0-1018 GCF_000164805.1 Carlito syrichta
CTGACAGCAGCCACAGCCCCCCTTGGAGCCCCCACAGGAGCTACAGCCCCCACAGGAACCACAGCCCCCCTTGGAGCCCCCACAGGAGCCGCAGCCCCCTTTTCCACAGCCGGAGCAGGAACAGGCTGGCACACAGCAGCACACGGGCTTGCAGCAGCTGGACTGGCAGCAGCCACAAGAGCCACAGCCCCCCTTGGAGCCCCCACAGGAACCACAGCCCCCCTTGGAGCTCCCACAGGAGCCACAGCCCCCTTTGCCACCGCTGGAGCAGGAACAGGCCGGCACACAGCAGCACACGGGCTTGCAGCAGCAGACGGGCACACAGCAGCTGGAGCCACAGCCCCCACAGCCGGAGCCACAGCCCCCACAGCCGGAGCCACAGCCTCCAGAACAGCCACAGCAGCCCATGGTCCTGTTGGGTTGAGCGTGGAACAGGTAGAGAAGCAGGTGGAGAGGGAGGTGATCAAGTGTGGAGCCCCTTTCGTCTTCCTGCCCTTTTTATCCTGCCTGGATTTCTCCCCAATAGGTCCCGTCTCCATGACTGTTTACAATACTTCCTGGAAGTGTTTATTTTTTTTACTGGATGTTGTTTCTCAGTGGATTGATCCAACATTCCCTTGCTGTGTCTCACTGTGGCCACGTCCCACAGAGGGGATCCTCACCTTCACATGGTCACCTGCCTGTGATGGATGGAGGGCGGGCTTCCACCAAGACAATGTGGGCTGCTTCTCCCCATCTTGTTTTCCCACCTGTGCAACTAGATGTCCTTGCACTGCGAGCTCTGTGTCTGCCTGGGTTGTTTCTTCCTGTCTTTTGGGGAATTGGGAGGAGAGACACCGTAGCCGTGCGGTTGTGGGGACAGAGGGCTGAGAGAAACGCCAGAGAGAGCGGTCCCAGGTTTGCGGGTTTTAAACTTTTGCTGCCAAGAGGGGTCAGAGGTGCAGCCGTGAAGCATCTGAGTTCACCCCTGTGGACCAGCTGGAGCGCGTCTCAGGCGGGGACCTTCCGCGAGACCTGG
>NW_006965783.1:0-618 GCF_000164805.1 Carlito syrichta
ACAAAACAAAACAAAAAAGAGTACCCCACATTTAGTAACACCATGCAAATATCTTCAAGGGACTAAGAAGGCAAGGGACTTGGTTGTCTGAGTTTCCTTATATATTTGTAGACCCTGTTCAGTTCTTGGCCCTGAATTCGGCTGACAGATCACATCCACCAACACTGTCTCTGACCTCCTACCTTCGCCCGCCACAGCAAGTTCAAATCAGATGAGTACCATGGCTCCCTTGCTCAAGTGTCCACAGAAGTTCAGAATTAAAACTTATGGTGACTGATTGAGATGGGGTGGGATGGACTGAGCTGAAGAGAGCCTTCAAATCTTGTTTTCATAATTCTTGCGCTTCACTGACTCTGTCTAAGATTAGGTCAGTTTGACTTGCTTATAACCACAAAAGCTACTTCTTGACTAAGGATCATGGCTTGCTTCATAACAATGTCATTTTCCATTTTAATTCAACTTTATTCTATAATCTAATATTGAATTTCTTTATCGCCTTAAGGTATAAAATATAAATTAAACATAAATCATAATACCTGTTTCCATTTTAAAAAATCAGATTTTAATGTTCTCAGTACCAATATTCTCACTATATACACAGTATTTCCATGAGAGCTT
>NW_006965784.1:0-4493 GCF_000164805.1 Carlito syrichta
TCTGTATGTGTACAATGCTGACCTGTGTGTGTAAGGCTCTGGAACAATATTGGTGGCTTCCATGTAAACTTTAGGGTTGGAGATGGTGCATATGGCAGTGAAATAGTGATGTAACAAAAACAACAGGAGTTATAACTGCCACCTGAAATGGTCAACTTGACCACTTGGTGAATGGAAATTCCATATGGTTCTGGGAACATTCCAGGAAGAATAGCAAATGAGAAGAGCCCTAATGTTCCTGCAGAGAACACATGTGACAAAGGGACAGGGTTTAGCAGGCAGGGGTTCTTTAAACTGGTAGAGACTCAGCTAGAGAACACTATTGTATGTACCTGGAAAACACATGTCAGTACCAGGATCTCTTCCAAGACTTAGCACTGTGTAGTTCTCTATGCTTAGTTTAGTATATGCTTATAAAGGTTTTCTGTTAATGAGGGTATTGGAGCAAGATTATCTCAATTTAAAAAGGAACCGACAATATTGCTTTCCAGAATATATGCCAGAAGCAGAAATATTGCTAGAATGCTGTTTACGTGGATTATGTCAAAGTGGTACAGAAGTAATTTAAAATATCTGAATGATTAAAAAAAAGAAAGAAAATAACATTGGGTTTAGTAAGATGTCTAAAAATTGTGCCAAGAATAAGAAAACTGGAATGTATACAATAAACACCTTTAGAAGGCATTCTGTGGTAAAAATTACCTTGCTACTAATATTTTATAGGCATCCCAAGTACAATATAGAATTATAGTCATTAATCTGAATTTTGTCAAATCAGAAAATAGTGGACTTAGTTGCTACCAATTGAACAAGTTAATCTCCCAAGAGAACACTAGAAGTTCAAGTTATGTTTGTACCAGGGGTTGGAAGCAGACAAATCAAAGATTGTCAAGTGTAGTAACTGGATTTTTCTTAATGACAAAATAATAGATGCACAGAAAATTGTTGATTGCCTAGCATACCAAAGAACAGTTAAGGGCTTGTTGCCAAATTAGTAGAATAAGACAGAGCTGATTCATTCCTCTACTCTAGCCTGCAGACTTTTGCATTTTTCCTTTGTGATATTTAATGAGATGTTGTGCAGACAAATACATTCTTTATAAAGTATTGTAACAACAGAAATTCCAGGGTTTTATCTAAGACCAGAATAATCAGACTCAACAAGAACTCACGTTAAAAATATGAAGCTGGCTTGATCATGGCTTAGCATTACAATTACATGATGTCTATTTAATTTTCCATCTCAAAGTTTTATATTAATAAATTGAAGTCTCTAATGTAGACTCTCCCCCCTATAATTATTTCTAATTATCCCTGCATATGTTTTACCTATGATAAATGCCATTTGTTCTTCTTTTATTTTCTGGATTACAAATTTATTATGATTAGCAGCCAAGTTTTCAAAACATTTTTTACAAAATAGTTCATTTTGGAGTCGTATGCAAAGAAAAGAATCCTCAAATTGTCCACAGAAAATAAAAACAAAAGCAAAAACCCATGCTTATCAGGCTGACCTATTTCGATTTGGATTGTCCTGTAGTCTAAGGTAAGTTTACCTTAGAATGGGGCTAACGTCTCATAATACCTGCAGGCCTACTTCTGTACTACCACTTCCACCTAGAGGTGTTTATGGAAAAGTTAGACTTCAAGATGATGATTTCTCTGATATTGTCTTCATTCAGACTTATTCAAGCCAACCAGAGAAGATACAGTTGAACACCTGGTGACTTTATAATTCTTATTTGCTTCCATAACTAGACACACACACATGCACACACACACAGGTCTAGTTGCCAACCATGCTTAAAACATTCTGGGAGTTCGACTAGGGGTATGTTGCATGACATCAGGAGTGTGGCTTCTAGAGTCAGACCACCAGAGTTGGAACCTCTGAAACACAAGTTTTTAAACCATAAATTGGGGGTAAAAACAGTATGAATTGCATTCAGTTGTTTTCATAGTAAAAGAGGAAATCAATATACGGAAAGTATTAGTATGGTGACTGGCACATAGTGAATGCTGAGGAAATGTTAACTATGATTACTTCAGGAAATGGTTAGAAGATACTTAAATATTGAACTAAATATAAGTTTTAAAAGTAAAAATTATGTGGCAGGAAGAAATGAGGAACCAGAAGTAAAATGCTGGGTTTCAGATAGATTATGGTAGACATCTGTGTGTTGTGGTGACGAATACTATGTTTCTATTTCTTTTTTCCCAAGGGAAATCTACTTATGTGGCTCAGGTGAGGCAAAATTGCTGGCCATCTCTTCCCACACTCTCAGAAGTGAGCACGTGATCTAGTTGTGCTAGACAGAGCTCCTGGTGTCTTACCACAGTGTGTGATTCAGAGAAGGGCATTTGATCCAAATGCAGCTGGTAGTCCTCAAAGTTGTGAGATCTAGATTTTGAGTGTCAGAGGACCTCTTTTCCTTTAGTACAACAAGACTTAAGGATATGCCAACTTTCTTATCAAATCTACTTAAATACAGTGCCAAAGATTAATAATTTCCCAAAATGGGGGGATTAGGGAAGACAGCATCCTCAATGGAATTGTTTGAGCCCTAAGATCTACTTGTGCCAGAAGCAAGACTGCTCCCAGAAACTGCAATTTTGTGAGTCAATAAATCAATATATTTTTCTCCCCAACTTTTCAGAGTTGCATTTCTGTATACACAATTGGAAGACCGTTGACTTAGTATCTTGTACTGAGATGAAGAATGTTGTAGTAGGAAGAACTCTAACTGGAACTAGAAGAAATAATTTTAAACTTTGGTACTACATATGAGCATTAAAATCAGGGTGAATAATTTAGATTATTTAACTATCACATTAATTATTATAAGGTAAAGATCAATTTCTACTCATCTCATAAATCTTTAGAAAATGTAGAGAGACAATATGTGAAGAACTATGCTATGTAGAGCTAAATTTTGTAATCACAAAAGTAGGTATCTGTGGTGGTTAGTATTTTATCTTCCTAATGTTGTTGAAAATAATACATGCAAGTTATGAGTACCCACTTGCTTTTACTCTCGAACCTCACAAATATATTAGTCAACTTATTAATGAATAGACTAGAATAGAGTTGAATAGAATAGGTGAAATTTCCCAGTGTACAATACACATTTATTGAATATAAAATTCCAAAGTGTTTGTAGCAGAGTGATTGATCATGACCTTTAAAACTCTATACTCTGCTAAATTACCAGTGTTTGATTGCTACTGAGAAGCATACAGATGCAGCTTTAAAAAGGAAATCCTCAGGATGTTGTTAAATATCTTACATGAATTTCAAAGATGAATTCAGTGAATATTGGCCCTTCTACTGCTTTAATAATAGAATTCTTACCTGCTCTTGAGTTACTGAGCATGCATGAGCATGTTTGCATCTATGTATATGCAGATAACAAAGAAATTAAAGGTTACATCCTTTATATTTAATTTTTCTATCACACAATATATTGATAGCTCTAGTCTTTTCAGAAAGTATTTAAAACACATTGACATTCAAATGGAAGTAGTAGTTAAGATTTTGTTCGAAATTCGGGTCTAACATTGGTCTAGGGTTATGAGGGTGATTAGTAGTAGTACCTGGAGTTCTTCCTGTCACAGGTCTTCAATCTGAGTTTCTTCCATTATAACCCTGAAGTCAGAACTGTCTATGCCATGTCTGCTGACCTATAAAATGAGCGCCTGGGGTACCTGTTTGAGTTCAGTGATCCACAGCATAAAGAACATCAAAGTTGACCAAATGATGACTGTAAGATCAGTAGTCTCCTCAGAAGGGGCCAAGTTGACCATGCATTCAAATGAATCTCCTTTGTTCCAAGACAAAGTGGAGACACATGTAGAAATATGGCCCCATGGATGTATTAAAGGCTGGAACTGTCCTAATTTCAATTTGCATTCTTTAAGGGTGTCCCTGTAATGCCTTTAAATTCAGCTAAAATAAATCTCAATAGTTCTTTTCTTGGCCTTCCTCCATGCACTATGGGGATCTGTCAGTTTAATCAAGTGTGATCTGATGACAGGCCCTGAGTTGTGGAAGGAAGATGCTGTCGAGGTTCATGTGTTCACAATGGCCTCCAGATTTGTGCTGGGTCAGATAAGTTGGAATGGCTGATAATTCTTCATCATTGTTAATATTGGTGTTATATGGTTATATGTGTGTATATGTGTTTACATATATACACACACATATATAAAATTGTAACTTTATAATATTACAGGGTGTTTTTCTATTCCTTAATCCAAAAGAGAAGTAAACTTTTAATACATATCTTGAGAAAATCCCTTTTTTTTTTTTTTGAGTTGGAGTCTCACCCTGTCGCCCAGTCTGGAGTGCAGTGGCCGCTCCCAGTCACCACAGCCTCGACCTGCTGAGATCCGGCGATCCTTCCACCTCCGCCTTCCGAGTA
Organism: Carlito syrichta; assembly: GCF_000164805.1. Taxonomy (NCBI): domain Eukaryota; kingdom Metazoa; phylum Chordata; class Mammalia; order Primates; family Tarsiidae; genus Carlito; species Carlito syrichta. The sequence goes on from NW_006965784.1 coordinate 4,422, forward strand.
GCTGGAACTACCGGTGTGCACTACCATGCCCAGCTAATTTTTTTATTTATTGTAGAGATGAGGTCTCGCCAA
>NW_006965785.1:0-826 GCF_000164805.1 Carlito syrichta
ATGGGGCACACGTGTGGAGGGTGGAGGCAGGCCTTCTGCAATGTGTGCCCGAAGGCACGGGACAGATGTGTCCAGTGGCCACCTTTGAAACCTCCCACAAATGACAAGCAGGAAAGTGCCTTTTCCTCTCCCATCCCTGAGGGTGAGTCCTCATGCTGTGCGGCAGGAGTGGTGGTGGTGTTGGTGATGGTGATTAATTTTCTTTGGAGTCAGAATCCCATGCTGTTGCCAAGGCTGGAGCACAAGGGAATGGCATTGGCCACTGCGTACTCCAACTGCCATGCTCAGGCAATCCTCACATCTCGGTCCCCATAGTGTCTGGAACTGCAGGCCTTCACCACCACTCCCAGCTAATATTTGCATTTAATTTTGATGGCCGAGACAAAGTCTCACCCAGTGTTCCAGCCTGGTCTTGAAACCACAGGCTCAGGCTGTCCACTTGCCTTGGCCTCCAAAGGGCCAGGATGCCAGGCTGAGCCCTGGATCCCGGTCTGTGGTTGAGGTGGTGGTGGTTCGTATTATTATTCTTATTCAGAATCCTGCTCTGTGGCCCAGGCCGGAGCGCAGGGACCCACTCTTGGCCACTGCAGCCTCCACTGCAGTGGGCTCTGGCAATCCTCCTGCCATGGCCATCCAAGTGGCCAGAACTACAGACATGTGCCACCATGCTCGGCTCATTTTGTTGGTTTCTTGTACAGACGATGTCTCACCAAGGTGCTGGGGCTGGTCTTGAACCCGGGGACTCAGGCCGTTCTCTAGCCTCGGCCTTCAAAAGCGCCGGCGTGACAGGCCTGATCATTTGCACCAGGCATTTACACACCTCTCT
>NW_006965786.1:0-343 GCF_000164805.1 Carlito syrichta
AAAATCTACAGGACGTCTTCCTAAGGCCTAAACAATAATCAAGACATTGAGCACCCTCATGTTTTAGAGCTGTTTCTCATGTTGATATTAAGAAACTTTCTTTCCAGAGCTCCGGCAACATTCTGGTACTCTTGATAATTGCAAACGCGAATCTGGCACTACAAGTCCATTTAGATACTCGGAACCTCAGAGCTCAGATTACAGGACACATGTAATCATCTTGCATTTTTTGTATTCAAGCACTCTCTTCAGTGTTACCTCGTACTCCAGAAATTTCTGGTGCTCTAACTGTTCGAAATTAAGACTTAGGGTTGAGTTGTTCACTTTATTTCGGAGTTACTTT
>NW_006965787.1:0-861 GCF_000164805.1 Carlito syrichta
CCATCTGCCTAGCAAGGTAGCTAACTAATTAAGGCAGCTGGCTACCTAGTTAAGTAACTTGGTTAAGTCAGCACACTGACCAGCAGGTTAGGTGGTAGGTAGGTAGTTAATTCAGCTGGCAAGCCATCACGTTATGTAGGTATGTAGCTAGTTAAGTCAGCTGGCTAGCCATCAGAGTATCTAGTTAAGTCAGTTATTTAAGTCAGCTGGTTAAAGTCAGTTATTTAAGTCAGCTGGTTATTCCACTGCTTAGCCAGGTAGCTAGCTAGTTTACTCTGCTGCCTAGCCAGCTGGCTACTTCGTTAATTCAGCTACTTAAATCAGCTGGCTAGGCTGCTGTCTACTTAGGTAGCTAGGTAATTATTTCAGCTGGCTAGCAAGCTGGACAGGTAGATAAGTCAGTTAGTTTAGTCAGCTGGCTAACCAGCTGGCTAGCTCGTTAAGTCAGTTCGTTAAGTCAGTTGTCTAGCCAGCTCACTAGCTGGTTAAAAAGCTAGTTATATCAGATGGGTAGCCAACTGGCTTACTAGTTATTTCAGCTAGTTAAGTCCACTGGCTAGCAAGGAAGCTAGCTAGTTAAGTAAGCTAGATATATCAGCTAGCTAGCTAGTTAAGTCAGCTAGTTAAATCACCTAGCTACATGCTACCTAGCTAGGTAGCAAGCTAGTTAAATCAGCTACTTAAGTCAGCTTGGTAGCTAAGTAGCTAGCTAGTTAATTCAGCGAGTTATGTCAGGTTGCTAGCTAGTTTAGTCAGCGAGTTGTCAACTGGATAGACAGCTGCATAGCAGGGTAGCTAGCTAGTTAAGTCAGCTGTCTAGCTAACTAGCTAGCTAGTTATGTCACCAAGTTAAGACAGCTC
>NW_006965788.1:0-326 GCF_000164805.1 Carlito syrichta
AGGTAGTTAAGTCAGTTGGCTAGCCAGCTGGCTAGCTGGTTAATTCAGCTAGATAAGAGAACTGGTTAGCCAACTGGCAAGGAGGTAGCTAGCTAGTTAAGTCAGCTAGATAGCTGTCTAGATCGTGATGTCTTTGAGTTAAGTAAGCTGGATCGTCAACTGGCTAGCTGGTTAATTCAGCTAGTTTAGTCACCTCTCCAGCAAGTTGACTAGGTAAGTAGCTAGCTAGTTAAGTGAGCTGGTTAGCCAGCTTGCTAGCTTAAGCCATCTAGGTAAGTCAGTTGTCTAGCCAGCTTGCTACATAGGTAGCCAGCTAGTTAAATCAG
>NW_006965789.1:0-574 GCF_000164805.1 Carlito syrichta
GAGAGGAAGGGGCCCTCCCCACACCTGAATTTGGCAGAGTGGGCGACCGGGACCTGAGCTGGCCACAGCGTTGCCAAGCCTGTTTGATCATTCTGTGTCCAATGGCCACCCTAACTTGGGCTGTCTGTTCCATGAGTTCACATGCATCTTTGCCATGGAGTGTGGAGGTAGGCCTTCTGGGAATGCTTAGCCAAAGGCACAGGACGAACTGATCAGTGTCAAACTTTGAAACCTCCTGCAAATGACTGGGGGGAACTGTCTTTTTCTCTCTCATTCCTGAGGGTGACTCCTCTCACTGGGTGGAAAGGGTGGTGGTGGTGGTGGTGATTATTATTATTTGGAGTCAAAATCATGCTCTGTCGCCCAGACCTTACTGCAGGGGCACACTCAAGGTCACTGCAGACTCCACCTGCCAGGCTCAGGTGACTGTCCCACAATGTCTCCCCGAGTGACTGGAACCACAAGTCTGCAACACCACAACTGGCTAATCTTTGGTTTTATTTTTTGTGGCTGAGACACAGTCTCGCTCAGTGTCCTGAGGTGGTCTTCAATCCAGAGGCTCAGGCCGTTTACT
>NW_006965790.1:0-315 GCF_000164805.1 Carlito syrichta
TTAAGTCAGCTAGTTTATTCAGCTGGCCAGCCAGCTGGCTATCTAGTTGAGTCTGCTAGTTAAGTCAGCTGGCCAGCCAGCCAGCTAGCTATGTAGCTACCTAAGTCAGCTAGTTAAGTCAGCTAGCTAGCTAGGTAGCTAGGTAGTTAGGTCAACTAGTTAAGTCAGCTGGCTAGCTAATTTAGTTAGTTAGTTCAGTCAGCTGGCTAGCCAAATGACTATCAGGGTATCTATCTAGTTAATTCAGCTGGCTAACCAGTTGGCTAGCTAGTTAAGTCACCTAGTTGTCAGCTCACTGGTCATCAGATTAGCTAG
>NW_006965791.1:0-568 GCF_000164805.1 Carlito syrichta
TGAATAGTTAGCTGATTTTGAAACTGACTTAACTAGCTAAGTGGCTAGATAGCTGACTTAACTAGCTGACTAGCTAGTAGACTGTGTGGCTGGTGAGTCAGCTGACTTAACTAACTAGCTCCTTGGTTGGCTAGATGGCTGACAAGCTGTCTTAAAGAGCTAGCTACCAGGTTGACTAGCTGGCTAGGCAGCCGGCTAGCTAGCTATTGGACTGACCAACAGGATAGGCAGCCAGCATAAATAGTAAGCTGGATGACTGGACAGTCGAATTGCCTGCCAGATGAACTAACAACCCTGCTGTTCAGCCAGCTAGCCAGCCAACTTAATTAGGTGGCCACCTACCTGAACAGACTGATAACCAGACGGCTTATCTTGCCAGCAACCTAGCTAGCCAGTCGGCTTTCTAGCTGCCTTAACTAGCTGATTTAACCAGCAAGCCAGCTGGCTAGCCAACTGACTTAATTAGCTAGCTGCCTAGCTACCCAGATGGCTATCCCCTTGAATTAACTAGCTGACTTAACCAGCTAACTAGCTGGCTAGCCAGCTAACTCAACTACGTGACTTAATT
>NW_006965793.1:0-7196 GCF_000164805.1 Carlito syrichta
TCTGTCTCTTTTCATTTGTTAGTTGGCAAACCTGTCTGTTTTCCCTCTTATTCTTCTCTCTTCCACCATCCTCTTGTCCCCCTCCTTCCTTTTTTCCATTATTTTCCTTTTTCTTACCTCATTTTGTTTTCAGGGAGCAAATTCATACCCCCAATGCATGGACAGATTGTAAGGAAGTGGGAATTGGGTTCCAGGGGTCCCACACACCTGTCAGCAGATACTGGGATCTGCGGATAGTTTCTGAATCACAACCTCCCCTCAATTAAATCTCAAAACCGCAAAAAGTACAGCCTTCCCACCCACAATCCAACTTCAGAATTGAACAAAGTCAGAGGACCCACATAAGGAAGAATAGGAGATTGAGAAAACAGAAGAAAAAGCTACCTCCCCATCCCTGAACAACAGAATTAAAGAAGAGGTTAAAAAGGGGGAAGGGGAGGAAAAACTACACACATGAAGAAAAACTGAAAGAAGAATGTGGGTCTTACAGAGACCCCTGGGAGGTCAGACAATGAGAATGTAGACTTCAGAATGTAAACAATAAAGAGCTCCCAGAATGACTGGTCTGAAACCAAAAACCCAGAATCAAGACATTAATAGAGAGAATAAATAGAATTGAGGAGAGACAAGAGGAAAGAATGAAAGAGATGATAACTGAGATAAAAGCAGTAAAGAATACATTGAATGAAATAAATAACAGACTGATAAGTATGGAAATCAGAATTAGACAAGCAGAAAAAAGAATCTCAGAACTTGAGGAATAAAATGTGGAACAAACCCAAACTGTCAAAAACATAGAAAAGAAGCTTAAAAAGACAGAACAAAACCTTAAAGAGATGAGTGGTTATTTCAAGGGGCCAAACCTAAGACTAATTGAACTTCCTGAGGCAGAAAGAGAGAGACCACCCTGGAACTAATATTCCATGAAATTATCCAAGAAAACTTCCCTTGCCTCATCAGTGACATGACCATTCAAACACAAGAGATTCAGAGAACCTTGCAAGACAACAAATGAAAGACCAACTTCTAGACACATAGTAATTCACCTACACAAAGTCGGTATAAAAGAAAAAGTCCTAAAGGCAGCAAGAGAAAAAGGTCACACTACCTACTCGGGAAGACCAATTGGAATAGCAGCAGATTTATCTACAGAAACACTTCAGGCTGGGAGAGCTTGGAGCCCAATCGTCAAAGTTCTCAAAGATAAACAATTTCCACCAAGAATTGCCTATCCAGCTAAGTTAAACGTCATCAGTGATGGAGAATTGAAATCTTTCCCAGATGTTCAATCTCTAGGAGCTTACACTGCCTCCAACCCAGCTCTACAAGAAACACTTAAGAAAGTATTAAACACAGAAGAAAGTAAGAAAAGAACGGCAACACCCTTCACAAGAATGCAGGGAAAAGATAAAAAACACACACGAATCAACCCAAAAATCAAAAGAAAGACAACAAACAAATAACAACAACAAACTCCATAAGAATCTCATGACAGGGATAAACTCTCACATTTCAATAATTAGCCTGAATGTGAATGAAATAAATGCACAACTAAAAGACATAGAATGGCAAAATGGATAAAATACTATGAGGCAACAATATATTGTCTCCAAGAGACTCATCTCACCAGAAAGGACACTAACACACTCAAAGTAAGAGGGTGGGAAGCAAAATTTCAGGCAAACAGTACATATAAAAAAGCAAGAGTTGTGATCTTAATATCAGACAAAATACCCTTTAAGCTATCAAAAATTTAAAAAGATTCAGAAAGTCAATATGTAATGATAAAAAATTCAATCCATCAACAAGAAATATATATCCTAAATATATATGTACCTGACATAGAAGCACCAACTTTCATAAAGCAGCTTCTAGGAAAACTTAAAAAATATTGACTCTTACACTATCGTACCTGGGGACTTAAATATCCCACTTACAACCCTAGACAGATCATCAAGAAAAAACATTAGCAAGGAGATCCGGAACCTTAATGTGATTCCTGACCAAATGAACTTAATTGATACCTACAGAAAACTCAACCCAACAACCACAGAATAAACATTCTACTCATCACCACATGGAACATTCTCTAAGATTGACCAAATCCTTGGGCATAAATCAAGCGTAAACAAATTTCATAAGATTGAAATTTTGCCATGCACCTTCTCAGACCACAGTGGAATAAAAATAAATATCAATACCAACAAAGTCCCCCCAAAACCCACAAAGATATGGATACTAAATAGCATGATGCTAAGTAACTCCTGGGTCTACATGGAAATCAAAACAGAGACTGAAAGATACCTGGAAACAAATGAAAATGAAGAAACATCTTACCAAAATCTCTGGGATGCCTTGAAAGCAGTAGTAAGAGGGGAATTCATATCTCTACAAATACAGAAAAAGAAAACAGAAAGACCACAAGTTAACAGCCTAACAAGTCACCTAAGAAAGCTAGAAAAGCAAGACCACCAAAACCCTAACTTCAGCAGAAGAATCCAGATAAGCAAAAGTAAAAGCCCAAATCCAGGCCATAGAAGACAAAAAGATAATACAAAAAAATTAATGAAACAAAAAGCTGGTTCTTTGAAAAGATAAACAACATTGATGCTCCCCTAGCTAGACTGACCATGAAAAAGAGAGAAAAAGTCCAAATAAACATAATCAGAAACACAAAAGATGGTCACAACTGACCCTGCAGAAACACAAAAGATTATCAGAGACTACTATGTACACTTGTATAGAAATAAACTTGAAAACCTAAAGGAAATGGAGAACTTTCTGACATCACAAAACCTCCCCAGGTTGAAACAAGATGAAATCAAAACCCTAAATAGACCAATAACAATTCAGGAAATTGACTATGTCATAAGAAAGTTACCTACAAAAAAAATGGACCAGATGTTTTTCTAGCAGAATTCTAGAAACCATGTAAGGAGGAACTGATACCAATCCTACTGAAAGTATTCCAGGAGATTGAGAAAGATGGAACTCTGCCCAAATCATTTTATGAAGCTAACATCACATTGATACTCAAGTCAAGTAAAGACCCAACAAAAAAAGAGAACTACAGGCTAATATCCTTGATGAACATAGATGCTAAAATTCTCAACAAGATTGTAGTAAATCAGATTTAACAATACATCTCAAAAATCATCCACCACGACTAAGCAGGCTTAATCCCTGGGATACAAGGCTGGTTCAAAAATCATAAAACCATGACAGTAACTAAATACATCAACAGACGTAAAAACAAAAACCACATGATTATCTCATTAATGCAGAAAAACTTCTGATAAAATCCAACACGCCTTCTTGGTAAAAACCCTCGAACATCTAGGCATAGATGGAACATGCCACAAAATAGTAAAATCCACCTATGAGAAACCCACAGCCAGCATACTGCGAAACAGACAGAAATCGGAAGCATTTCCCCTGAAAACTGGAACAAGACAAGAATGCCCACTCTCACCTCTCCTGTTCAACATAGTTTTGGAAGTCCTAGCTAGGCAATCCGAGAAGAGAATGAGATTAGGGGTATCCAAATAGGAAAAGAGGAAATCAAGTTATCACTCTTTGCAGCCAACATAATTCTATACCTTGAAATCCCAAGAGAATCTGTCAAAAACCTACTTGCACTGATAAAGGACTTTAGCAAAGTCTCAGGGTGTAAAATAAATGTGGAAAAGACATTCGCATTTCCATACACCAATAATTAACAAACAGAAACCAGCCAAAATGCATGATTCAATTATAATAGCCACACAAAAAAATGAAATACCGTGGCATCTTCCTAACAAAAGACATGAAAGACATTTACAATTAAAACTACAAACCACTGCTCAAAGAAACCAAAGATGACACAAACAAGTGGAAAAATATTCCATGCCCATAAACTGGAAGAACCAACCTTGTTAAGATGTCCATTCTACCTCAGGGAATCTGCAGATTTAACACAATACCCATCAAATTATCAGCAACATTCTTCTCAGACCTAGAAATAACAATACAGGAATTCATATGGAAATATAACCAACCATGAATAGCCAAAACAATCCTTAGCAAAAGAAAAAGAAGAAAGCAGGAGGTATCACTCTCCCAGACTTTAAACTTTATTATAAAGTTAAAATAATCAAAACAGCCTGGTATTGGTACAAGAACAGGTATATAGACTAAAGGAATAGAACTGAGATTCCAGGAGCAAAAAATCAATTTCTCAACCAACTCATCTTCAACTAAGCCTCAACCACCAACCACTGGGGAGATGAGAACCTATTCAGTAAAGAGTGCTGGGAAAACTGGCTGACCACTTGCAGAAGATTGAAAAAGAACCCTACCTATCCCCATACACAAAACCAACTCTAAATCGATCAGAGACCTAAACGTAAAATCTCAAACTATAAGAACCTTAGAGAGAGGGTGCGGCAAGATGGCGACCGGGCAACCCAGTGTCTGAAGCCCTCTGCAAGGGAGATCTGCAGTGGGTCTCTGACTCTCGCCCTGGGGGGCTGGGGACCCCAGCATTGCAGCCTGCTCTTCAGACAGAGCTCGGCCATCGCTACCGCTGGAACATCACAACGACTGGACAGTTTTACTGCATTGCACTGTCCCGCCGCCGCCACAGCCCCTCCCCCCACCAGCGCTCCCATTGCCACCGCCGCCGCCGCCGTGGCCTCTGGCACGGGTAGCTCATCACAACCCGGCCCGAGGAGATCCACACCAAACCGCTTCAGGGAAGATCTGCTGGGATCGCTGCCACCACTCCTGTGTCTGAGACTGTCTTGCCCGCCCGGTGTGGGGATCCTGTTGCCTGCTCAGAGGCAGGCAGCCATCTTGTTCCTGTCTGGTCCCACTCCCTCTGGGGCGAGCAGATGAGATAGCACCACCTGCTGGCGATTCAAGGGAGTAAACCTACAGCCCCACTGCACGGACAGATTCCAGGGCAGTGGGAAGTGGGTTCCACATTATCCACACGCCTGTCAGTGAATACCAGGCCTGCAGACAGATTTTGAATCACAGCTCTCCCCTTAAGTACATCTCAAAACTGCAAAAAGGACCACCTCCAACCTACAGTGCAACTTCAGAATTGAACAAAGTAAGAGGACATACATAAAGAATAGGAGATTGAACAAACAGAAGTAAAACCAATCCCTTTACCCCTGAATAACAGAATTAAAGAAGACGGTGACGTGGAGGGAAGGAAAAAGTAGGGAGGGGGAATAACCGCACAAATGAAGTAAAACCAAAAGAAGAATATAGGTCTTACACAGACCCCTGGGAGATCAGGCAATGAGAAAACAGATTCTGGAACACAGACAATGAAGAGTCCCCAGAATGACTGGCTACATGGAACAAACTCAGACATCAAGACATTAATGGAGAGAATTAAAAAAATTGAGGAGAGACAAGAGGAAAATAGGAAGGAGCTGTTGTCAGAAATGACAGCAGTAAAGAATACTGTGATGGAAATGAACAACAGACTAATAAGCATGGAAAGGAGAATCAGCCAAGCCGAAGAAAGAATCTCAGAGCTCGAAGATCAAAACACAGAACTAACCCAAACTGTCAAAAGCATAGAAAAGAAGCTCAAAAAGACAGAACAAAACCTGCAAGAGATGAATGATCACTTCAAGAGACCAAACCTAAGAATAATTGGGCTTCCTGAGGCAGAAAGAGAAACAGAAGCCACGCTGGAACAAACATTTCATGAAATCATTCAAGAAAACTTCCCTCATCTCATTAAGGATGAAAAAATACAAACACAAGAGATTCAGAGAACCCCTGCAAGACAACAAACGAGAAGACCAACTCCCAGACACATAATAATTCGCCTAAACAAAGTAACTATGAAAGGAAAAATCCTAAAGGCAGCAAGAGAAAAAGGCCAGACTACCTACCAGGGAAAATCAATTAGAATAGCAGCAGATTTATCCACAGAAACCCTTCAGGCCAGGAGAGTCTGGAGCCCTATCCTCAAAGTTCTAAAAGAGAAACAATTTCAACCAAGAATAACCTACCCAGCCAAACTAAGCTTCATAAATGAGGGAGAATTGAAATCTTTTCCAGACATCCAATCCCTAAGAACCTACGCCACCACCAGACCACCTTTACAAGAAACACTTAAGAAAGTACTGAACACAGAAGAAAAAGAAAAAAGAACAACAGCATTCTTCACAAGAGTACAGGTAAAAGATTAAAAACACACATGAACCAACTCCAAAACCCAAAGAAAGACAACAAATAAACAGGAACAACTCTGTAAGAATCTTATGACAGGGATCAACTCTTACATTTCAATTATTAGCCTAAATGTGAACGGACTAAATGCACCACTGAAAATACATAGATTGACAAAAATGATAAAATATCATCAGGCAACAATCTATTGCCTTCAAGAGACTCACCTCACTAGAAAGGACATCCACAGACTCGAAGTAAGAGGATGGGAAACAAACTTCCAGACGAACAGAATACAAAAGAAAGGAGGAGTAGCCATCTTAATTTCAGACAAAATACCCTTCAAACTATTAAAAATCAAAAAAGATACAAAAGGCCACTATATAATGATAAAAGGCTCAATCCATCAACAAGAAATATCTATCCTAAATATATATGCACCCAACATTGGTGTGCCAACTTTCATAAAGCAACTGCTTGGAAAACTAAAGAAAGATATTGACTCTAACACTATTATAACTGGGGACTTTAATACCCCACTCACAACCCTAGACAGATCATCAGGACAAAAAATCAGCAAGGAGATCCGGAACCTCAATGTAACTTTGGAGCAAATGGACTTAATTGATACCTACAGAACACTCCATCCAAAGACCACAGAATACACATTCTACTCATCACCACATGGAACATATTCTAAGATCGACCACATACTCGGCCATAAATCAAGCATAAGCAAATTTAAAAGGACCGAAATTCTACCAAACACCTTCTCGGACCACAGTGGAATAAAAACAAACATTGACAACAACAAAGTCCCCCCAAAACACACAAAGACATTGACACTAAACAGCATGATGCTAAACAACTCCTGGGTCAATGACGAAATCAAAACAGGGATCAAAAGATACCTGGAAACAAATGAAAATGAAGAAACATCTTATCAAAATCTCTGGGATGCCCTGAAAGCTGTAGTAAGAGGGGAATTTATATCCCTACAAACACACATGAAGAAAATG
>NW_006965793.1:7384-8964 GCF_000164805.1 Carlito syrichta
AACCAGAAGGAAATGGAGGACTTTCTGACATCACACAACCTACCTAGGTTGGAACAAGAGAAATTGAGACCCTAAATAGACCAATAACAATCAAAGATATCGACTATGTAATAAGAAAACTTCCCACAAAAAAAAGCCCTGGTCCTGATGGCTTTCCAGTAGAATTCTACAAGACATTCAAGGAGGAGCTGATACCAATCCTACTGAAGGTATTCCAGGCGATTGAAAAAGATGGAACTCTCCCCAAATCATTTTATGAAGCCAACATCACATTGATACCCAAGCCAGGTAAAGATCCAAGAAAGAAAGAGAACTACAGGCCAATATCTTTGATGAACATAGATGATAAAATTCTCAACAAGATCCAAGCAAACCGGATTCAGCAATACATCTCAAAATTCATCCACCATGACCAAGTAGGCTTCATTCCTGGCATGCAAGGCTGGTTCAGCATTCGTAAAACCATAAATGTAATTAAATACATCAACAGATGTCAAGACAAAAAACTCATGATCATATCATTAGATGCAGAAAAAGCTTTGGATAAAATCCAGCACCCCTTCTTGATAAAAACCCTTGAACATCTAGGCATACAGGGAACATACCTCAAAATAGTAAAAGCCATCTACGAGAAACCCACAGCCAGCATACTCCTAAATGTACAAAAATTGGAACCAATTCCCCTGAAAACTGGAACTAGACAAGGATGCCCACTCTCTCCCCTCCTGTTCAACATAGTATTGGAAGTCCTGGCTAGAGCAATCAGAGAAGAGGAGGCAATCAGGGGTATTCAAATAGGAAAAGAGGAAGTCAAGTTATCTCTCTATGCAGATGATATGATGGTGTACCTTGAAAACCCAAGAGAATCTGTCAAAGGCCTCCTTACATTGATAAAGGCCTTTGGCAAAGTCTCAGGATACAAAATAAATGTATAAAAGACAATCGCATTTCTCTACACCAATAATAAACAAACAGAAACCCAAATAAAAAACACAATTCCATCCATAATAACCACAAAAAAAATGAAATACCTTGGCATCTTCCTAACTAGAGACGTGAAAGACCTTTACAATGAAAATTGTAAAGAAATCAAAGCTGACACGAACAAGTGGAAAAATATCCCATGCTCATGGATCGGAAGAATCAACATTGTGAAGATGTCCATCTTACCTAAGGCAATCTACAAATTCAATGCAATACCCTTTAAATTACCAACATTCTTCTCAGACCTAGAAAAACCAATACAGGAATTTATATGGAAACAGAAACGTCCAAGAATAGCCAGAACAATCCTCAGTAAAAAAAACAAAGCAGGTGGTATCACAATACCAGACTTCAAACTTTACTATATAGCTACAATCATCAAAACAGCTTGGTATTGGTACAGGAACAGGTATATAGATCAATGGAACGGAATTGAGATTCCAGAAGCAAAACCTCAATTCCTCAACCAACTCATCTTCGACAAAGCCCCCACCACCTACCAGTGGGGAGAGGAGAACCTATTCAGTAAATGGTGCTGGGAAAACTGGCTGACCACATGCAGAAGATTGAAACAGGACCCCTATCTATCCCCATGC
>NW_006965794.1:0-342 GCF_000164805.1 Carlito syrichta
AAAAAAAAAAAAAAAAAAAAAAACTTTGTTAAGTTTGGCTTTTGTTGTCCCATAATGACTTATGTTGTGTAAAGGTTAAGCAAACAAGCTTTCCTAAAAAAAAAAAAAAAAAACCTAAATAATAACGAATAGCCAAAGAATCCTTAGCAAAAGAAACAAAGCAGGAATTTCCAGACTTTAAAATTTACTATAAGACTAGCGGAAACAAAACAATCTGATATTGGTACAAGAATAGGAACATAGACAAAGGGAACGGGATAGATTCCAGAATCAAAGTCTCTCAAATTCTCAGACAACTCATCATTGTCAAAACCTCTAACAACCAATTCAGAGAGAAGAACG
>NW_006965795.1:0-792 GCF_000164805.1 Carlito syrichta
CTTGGGGACCAGCAAGCTGACTAGCCATCTGACTTCACTAGCTAGCTGAATGGTTATCTGACTTGCTAACTGACTTAACAAGCTGGTTAGCTAGCTAGTTAAGTAGCTGACTAGCAACTGGGCTAGATAGTTGGCTAGACAACTGAATTAACTAGCTAGATAACTGGTTATCTGCAAGGCTAGCCATCTGGCTAAACTAGTTAAATACCTGGATAGTTAACTAGCTAGTCAGCCGGCTAGCTAGCTAGTGGGCTGACCAGCTGGCTAGACAGCCAGCTTAAATAGCCATCTGGCGAGCTGGAGGGTCAGATAGCCACCTGGCTTAACTAGCCAGCCACTCTGCTAGTCAGCCAGCTACCCCGCTGACTTATCTAGCGGGCCACCTAACTGACCAGCCTGCCAACCATCCAGCTTAACTTACCAGGCACCTAGCTAGTCTGCAGGCTAACAAGCTGACTTAACTAAGTGACTTAACTCTATAGCCATATGGCTAGCCAACTGGCTTAACTAGCTTACCACCTAGTAAGCCAGCCAGCTAGACAGCTCACTTAACTCACTGAATTAATTAGCTAGCCAGCTGGCTAGTCAGCTGACTTAATTACATAGCTACTTGCCTAGCCAGGTGGCTAGCCAGCTGACTTAACTGCCTGACTTAACAAGTTATCCAGCTGGCTACGCAGCCAATGTAACTAGCGAGCTACCTAGCTAGCCAGTTGTCTTGTCAATTGAATTAATATGCTGACTTACCAGCTAGTCAGTTGGCTAGCCATCTGACTAAACTAGCTGACATAA
>NW_006965796.1:0-2088 GCF_000164805.1 Carlito syrichta
CCTGCCTGGTATCTCAGCACTTTGGGAGGCCGATGCGGGAGGATCACTTGAAGCCAGGAGTTTGAGAATAGCCTGGGCTTTATAGCAAAACCTGCCTCTAAAAAATAAAAATTAAAACTTTGAAGTTAAATAAAATAAAATTAATTAATTAGCCAGTCTTAGTGGTTCCTCCATGTTATCCTAGCACTATGGGAGGCCAAGGCAGGAGAATTGCTTGAGACCAAGAGATAGAGACTAGCCTGGACCTCATAGCAAAATCCTGTTCCTACCAATTAAAAAACAAAATAGTAAAGTAAAATAAAAATAAAATAATAAAAATTAGCCAGACTTAGTGGTTCTTGCCTGGCATCCCAACACTTTGGTAGGCTGAGGTGGGAGGATCGTTTGAAGCCAGGAGTTTGAGACTAGCTTGGACTTCACAGAAAAACCCTGTTTATAAAAAGTAAAAAAATAATATAGCAAAATGAAATGAAATAAAATAAAATAAAATGTAATAAATAATTACCCAATTTTAGACATTCCTACCTATCATCCTAGCATTTTGGGAAGCCAAGGAGGGAGTGTAACTTCAAGCCAGGAGTTTGAGACTAACCTGAGCCTCATAACAAAACCCTGGCTCTACAAAATTTTTTTAAAATAGTAAAATTAAAAACAAATATAAATTAGCCAGACTTATTGCTTCCTGTCTGGCATTCCAACTGTTTGGTAGGCCAAGGAGGGAGGTTCATGTGGGACCAGGAGTTTGAGATCAGCCTGGGCCTTATAGTAAGACTCTGTCTTTAAAAATAAACAAATAAACAGTAGAGTAAAATAAAATAAAATAAAATAATTAGCCTGACCTAGTGCTTCCTGCCTGGCATCCCAGCACTCTGGGAGGCCAAGGAGGGAGAATCACTTGTGCCAGGAGTTTAAGACTAGCCTGGGCCTCATAGCAAACCCTGTCTTTAAAAAAATAGAAAAATAAAAATAAAGTTAAAGTAAAATAAAATAAAATAATTAGCCAGACTTAGTGGTTCCTGCCTGTCTTCCCAGCATTTTGGGAGACTGGGCCAGGAGAATCTCTAGAGATTAGAGTTTGAGACAAGTCTGGGCCTCATAGCAAAATGCTGTCTATACAAATGTTTAAAAAATCAAAATAGCAAAGTAAAATAAAATAAAATGAAAAAAATAATTGGCTACAATTAGTGGTCCCTGCCAGCAATTCCAGCACTTTAGGAGGCAGAGGCGGGAAGATTGCTTGTGGCCAGGTGTTTGAGACTAGCCTGGAGCTCATAAGAAAAGTCTGTCTCTAGAAAATAAAATAGTAAATAACTAAAGTAATATAAAATAATTAGCCAGACTTAGAGGTTCTTGCCTCTCATACCAGCAATTTGGGAGGCTTGAGGCCAGGAGTTTGAGACTAGCCTGGGCTTCATCTAAAAACCCTGTGTAGACAAAATAAAAAAATATATAGGAAAATAAAATGAAATAAAATATAATATAATATAATATAAAAAAATAAGAGCCGGGCTCGGTGACTCAGCCTGTAATCCCGTGCCTTTGGGAGGCTGAGGTGAGTGGATTGCCTGAGCCCGTGAGTTTGAGACCCGCCTGGGCAGCGAGACCTCATCTCTAAAATAAATCAAAAAACAGCCAGGCATGATAGCGTGTGGCTGTAATTTTGGCTACTTGGAAAGCTGAGGCGGAAGGATCGCCAGAGCCCAGCAGGCGAGGCTGCGGTGGCCAGAAGCAGCCACTGCACTCCAGTCTGGGCGATAGAGTGAGACTCCAACTCAAAAAAAAAAAAAAGAAAACTAAGTATCCAGATTTAGAGGTTCCTGCCGGTTATCCCAGCATTTTGGGAGGCCGAGGGGGGAGGATCACTTGAAGCTGGGAGTTTGAGACTCACCTGGGCCTCCTAGCAAAACCTCATCTCTACAAAATTAAAAAAATAAAATAGTAAGGTAAAATAAAATAAAATAAAACTGTATTAAATTAATAGAATTACCAGAACTTAGTGGCTCCTGCATGTCCTCCAGCAATTTGGGAGGTCGAGGCAGGAAGATTACTTGAGTCCAAGAGTTTAAGACGAGCCTGAGCCTCATAACA
>NW_006965797.1:0-1012 GCF_000164805.1 Carlito syrichta
GTAGAGACAAAAAAGGGAAGAAGAAGATGTTTATATGTAATCCATGCCCACTTAGCCAGCAGCATAATGGCTACCCTCTGGGGAGAGACTTGGCAGCTGGTTTGATTGTGTGAATCAAAGGGGCCAGGCTGGAACAGTAACTTGGCTGTCCCTTTAATGAGGTATCTTCACACACATTTACAGCTGCTTGTTTATTCTCTTTCTAGAAGCCTGATTTGTAACCTCAATCAATTTCTGTTTATCTGATTCATTTAAAAAGCAAAACGAGTCAACCAGTGCCATTTCTGTCAAGAATAACCAGCCAGGTGGAACCACTTCCAGATCTCTTAAAAAATGATTTTGCACTTACATAACTTATAAAGAATGTCTTGCTAGTTCACAGTTGCTTTTTTATTTAATCTGGAAGTCTTATTTTTCTTACTTATCAGTGTGAATAGGGTAAACATGTTCATGCAGTGAGCATTCACGTTTTATTTTTGATTGTGACAGTTGCTCAGTAAACTGACTTTCAGTTACTTAATGGCGAAATTTTTACTGAACAGTGTTGCAAACCTAGTCCTAAAGCTTTAGAAGATATACTGGATTCTGATCTTTTAAATATGGGAAAGGTGAATGGTTTAAAGTAGAGTAGAGGTAAACATTCTCTCATTTCTGGTATGTCTCTCTGTCCTTTAGGAGAATAAATGACTCTAGGTTTAGCTTGGAGTAGTTGCTGGAACTCACTTCGGGAGTAAATAGGAGGCCAAATAATCAGAGTTTCTCTCTCAGGTACTTAGACGTCTTCAAAGAAGAAGTATAATTGCTGCAATTAATTGACATTTTGGGATCGGTTTCATACACGTCATAAACCTGCTTTCAAATTGGGATTTCACAGTCAGGTGTTGACAGCAATAGAAAGGCTGAACCAACCAAATAAGATAAAGCATGTGTTTTTGTCTTTGCTATCTTTCTATTTTGAAGATGACAGATGAAATTGTGTGCATTTGAAGAAAATAAGAAAAGGTTGAAGAGA
>NW_006965797.1:2281-6854 GCF_000164805.1 Carlito syrichta
TAAAATGAGATGTGCTGTTAATGCTTCAGTGTGGACATACGGCAGCCTTTTACCAAAGAGGCACCCTGGGAGGATATTTCCTTATTTTTCGTATGTGGCACTGAGACTCACAGCACCCTTTCTCTCTTAATACCTAATAGAGGGTACTAAGAAAAACAAGTGGCAAAATTTATGACCCACCTGAGGTTCCTCATTCATAATAAATTAAACCTAATATGAGTCTTCTTAATTGAAAGTCAATGTGTTATCAATCCATGGTATTCTAGTTTTCAGTTCTAAATTTTTCTAGTAAGGACTACAATCTCAAAAAACAAACAGCAACCTCCCACTACAGACAGATTGGTAACTGTAGGAAGAAGTGAGTGTAGCTAACATTTTTTGAGACTCTCCTATGAATTTAGCAATGTTTCAATGCTGTTTTGTTTAATCTTTACCATATACTTTTATCGCAGAAATTATTCCCAGCTCTTAAATAAGGAAACAAGATGGTTTTGCAGCTTGCCAATATTCTCAAAACTAGCATATGAAAAAGTTATCATTATAAACAAAATCTGTGGGACCAAGTTCTATTCACCACCAGAGTTGCTAAAAGCTCTTCACTCACCCTCACCTTCTGACCTGGAGAGATATCATTGAAAGTTTATTTATGGGCCAAAGCGGCAAGATGGCGATGGGGCAATGCCGTCTGTGAAGCCCTCTGCAAAGGAGATCTGCAGTGGGTCTCTGACTCTCGCCCCGGGGGGCTGCGTAATGGAGCAACATAGGCTGCTCTTCATACGGAGCTCGGCCGTTGCCAGCACTGGGGCATCACGATGGACTGGTACAAGCTCCTCCTTAAATGTCTTGTAGAATTCTGCTGGAACACCTGGTCCAGGGCTTTTTTTTGTAGGTAGTTTTCTTATTACGTAGTCAATTTTCTTGATTGTTATTGGTCTATTGAGGGTCTCAATTTCTTCTTGTTTCAACCAAGGCAGGTTGTGTGATGACAGAAAGTCCTCCATTTCCTTTAGTTTTCAAGTTTGTTTCCATACAAGTGTACATAGTAATCTCTAGTGATTTTTTTGTATTTCTTCAGGGTCAGATGTGACTTCATCTTTTGTTTTTCTGATTGTGCCTATTTGGATTTTTTCTCTCTTTTTCTTGGTCAGTCTAGCTAGGGGACCATCAATCTTGTTTATTCTTTCAAAGAACCAGCTTTGGTTTCATTGATTTTTTGTATTATCTTTTTGTCTTCTACGTCCTGGATTTGGGCTTTTATTTTGGTGATCTGGATTCTTCTGCTGAAATTAGGGTTGTTGTGGTCTTGCTTTTCCAGCTTCCTTAGGTGGCTTGTTAGGCTGTTAATTTGTGTTCCTTCCATTTTTTCATGTGCATTTGTAGGGATATAAATTCCCCTCTTACTATAGCTTTCATGGCATCCCAGAGATTTTGGTAAGATGTTCCTTCATTTTCATTTTTCCAGTTATCTTTTGATCTCTGTTTTGATTTCATCATTGACCCAGGAGTTGTTTAGCATCATGGTGATTAATGCTCATGTCTTTGTGGGTTTTGGGGGAACCTTGCTGGTGTTAATGTTTATTTTTATTCCACTGTGGTCTGAAAAGGTGCATGGTAAAATTCCAGTCCTTTTAAATTTTCTTATGCTTGATTATGGCCAAGTATGTGGTCGATCTTCGAGTCCATTCCATGTGGTGATGAGTAGAATGTGTATTCTGTGGTCTTTGGATGGCATGTTCTGTATGTATCAATTAAGTCCATTTGGTCAAGAGTCACATTGAGGTTCCAGACGTCATTGCTGATTTTTTGGTCCTGATGATCTGTCTAGGGTTGTGAGTGGGGTATTGAAGTCTCCAATTATGATGGTGTTAGAGTCAATATCTTTCTTTAGTTTTCCTAGAAGGTGCTTTATTAATGTTGGCGCTCCTATGTTGGGTGCATATATGTTTAGGATAGATATTTCTTGTTGATGGAGTGAACCTTTTATCATTATCTATGGCCCTCTGTATCTTTGTAAATTTTTGATAGCTTAAATAGTATTTTGTCTGAAATTAGGATCATAACTCCTCCTTTCCTTTGTGTTCCATTCGCCTGAAAATTTGTTTCCCATCCTCTTACTTTGAGTCTGTGTGTTTCCTTTCTAGTTAGATAGGTCTCTTGAAGGCAGTATATTGTTGCCTGGTGATATTTTATCATTTTGCCATTCTATGTCTTTTCAGTGGTGCATTTAGTCCATTCACATTCAGGATAATTATTGAAATGTGAGAGTTCATCCCTATCATAGAGTTCTTATAGAGTTGTTGTTCTTCCACTTGGTTTTTGTCTTTCTTTTGGTTTTGGGGTTGGTTCATTTGTATTTTATTCTTTATCCTGTACTCTTGTGAAGAACATTGTTCTTTTTTCCTTTTCTTCTCTGTTTAGTATTTTCTTAAGCATTTCACATAGAGGTGGTCTGGTGGTAGCGTAAGTTCTTAGGGATTGGATATCTGGAAAGATTTTAATTCTCCCTTGCTGATGAAGCTTAACTTGGCTGGGTAGGTTATTCTTGGTTGCAATTGTTTATCTTTTAGGGCTTTGAAGATAGGGTTCCAAGCTCTCCTAGCCTGAAGGATTTCTGTAGATAAATCTGCTGCTATTCTAATTGATCTTCTATGGTAGGTGATCTGGTCTTTTTCTCTTGCTGCCTTTAGGATTTTTTTCTTTTATACCTACTTTGTTTAGGCAAATTATTATGTGTCTGGGAGTTGGTCTTCTCATTTGTTGTCTTGCAGGGGTTCTCTGAATCTCTTATGTTTGAATTTTTGCATCACTGATTAGATAAGGGAAGTTTTCTTGAATAATCTCATGGAAAGTTTGTTCCAGTGTGGTCTCTGTCTCCCTTTCTGCCTCAGAAAGGCCAATTACTGTTATGTTTGGCCTCTTGAAGGAATTGCTTATCTCTTGATGGTTTTCTTCTGTCTTTTTAAGCTTATTTTCTGTGTTTTTAACAGTTTGGGTTAGTTCTATATTTTGGTCCTCAAGCTCTGAGATTTTTTATTCTGCTTGACTAATTCTGCTTTCCATGCTTATCAGTTTGTTATTTATTTCATTCACAGTATTCTTTATTACTGTTATCTCAGTTATCAGCTCCTTCCTAGTTTCTTCTTGTGTCTCCTCAATTATTTTTAACCTCTCCATTAATGTCTTGATATATAGGGTTGTAGTTTGAGACCAGTCATTCTGGGGTCTCTTCATTGTTTGCATCCCGAAGTCAGTTTTCTCAGTGTCTGCCCTCCTGGGGTCTGGGAGAGATCCATATTCTTCTTTTGTTTTTTCTTCATTTGTGTAGATTTTTCCCTCTCTCCCCCTTTCCCTCCCCTTTGATAATTCTGATTTTCAGAGAAGATGGGGTTGCCTTTTCTTTGCTTTGACAATCTCCTATTCTTCCTTATGAGGCTCCTCTGGCTTTGTACACTTTTGAGGTTGGAGTGTGGACTGCGGGCTGTACTTTTTGCAATTTTGAGGTTTAATTGAGGGGGAAGCTGTGATTCAGAATCTATATGCTGATTCCAGCATCCATCAACGGGTGTATGAACACACTGGAACCTATTTCCCACTGCCTTACAATCTGTCTGTGCAGCAGGATATAGGTTTGGTCCTTGGAACAAAAGGAGGTACAAAAGAGGAAAACAATGGAGGAAGAGAGGGTCAATAGGAAGTTAGAAAGAGAGAAGAGTGAGAGGGAAAACAGACATACCTACCAACTAACAGGTGAAAAAGAGACACAAGACTGGAGAGAAGTGCAAAAAACATGCAGCAAAATTCCCTAAAGAATACTGGTAGCTACACAAAGGCAGACCAATAAAATCCTGCTTTTTGATGCATTTTTCCTAATACAAACAGATAGTATAAGTCAAAAGTAAACAAAAGTGGACAAAACAAAGAGTCAAAATCATAAAATGAAAAGTCAAAAGAAGAAATCAGACTAGCTCCGGAATCTTTCCTGAGTGTCTAAAGTCTCTTCAGCTCTGATCTCCAACCTCTCCCCTTTGCTTTCATTGCTAGCAGCTAGATTTACTCGCAGCTTGGGTTTATTCTTTTAGCCTGCTGCCTGGGAGGTCTGCGATGCTTAGTTGCCTGTGCCTGATTCAGCATAGGGGAAATAATTTGTCTCCTGTTTAGCGACATTACCTTAGGAACCAAGGTGGAGACTGCTTGTAGAGGGGTGGGGCAATGCAGATCTCTGCCTGGAGAATGGCCGAGGTGGCAGCTCCTCTTCCACGGATCCTTTCTCTCCACTCATCTGGGTCCCTGGGTGATGCACTGTAATGGGCTGTGGTGGTGTGCGAGGCACCAGGGATCAGCTTCACAACTAGGTGCTGGATCTACTGTGCCACCAGCAGGCTGGGATGGAGGAGGGAGTTGGGAGTTCCCTCCTCTGGAGCTGAGAGCCTCTGATCAGCACCTCCTTAATATATGCTGTTCCCTTACACAAGCCTGGGGTCACACACTGGGTGCCTCAGCCAGGGTGGGCCCAGAGCCCCAGAGCTCCAGAGCTCCAAAGGGCAGGCAGTGAGCATCGAGAGTGGCCCTGGGG
>NW_006965798.1:0-4083 GCF_000164805.1 Carlito syrichta
CTGACCTTTTTCTCTTGTCCAAATTCCTAACTAAGAAACTTGGGGAGCCGGGCTCGGTGGCTCAGCCTGTAATCCCGCGCCTTTGGGAGGCTGAGGTGAGTGGATTGCCTGAGCCCGCGGGTTTGAGACCTGCCTGGGCAGCGAGACCTCATCTCTACAATAAATAAAAAAATCAGCTGGGTGTGGTAGCACGCACTTATAATTCCGGCTACTCGGAAGGCTGAGGCGGAAGGATCACCGGAGCCCAGCAGGTCGAGGCTGCAGTGGCTGGGAGTGGCCACTGTACTCCAGTCTGGGCAACAGAGTGAGACTCCAACCTGATAAGGGTCCATCTAAAAGGATTTTTATTACACTATATGCTGAAATTTGTTTTGTAACCTGACTCTGGTACAACATCACACAACAGATTAAAAAAAAAAATCAAAGCAAAACTGTCTCTTGGGACTCTAGACTCTGAGCATCTGGTGAGACAGCTACTTATCCTCTCTGAAATCTGCTACAAATCAAGAAACTTCATCTACACATCAAGGAACTTGAAGTTTTCCCACCCCCTTACCTCAATATGACATCTCCTCTACTGTTTTTCAAAATTCCTAAAAAGGAGTTAAAAGTTGCCTGTCAGGAAATCTTTGAATAGACTTATTAGCAGCAAGCCCCCACTTGGAGATGACCTGCCTTCCTGGTCTGAACCAGTGTAAATCTCATATGTATTGATTTATGTTTTTTGGTAACTTTTGCCATTTTAAAATGTATAGAACCCGATTGCAATGTAACCATCCTGGACATATGCTCTTAAGACCTCTTGGGATTGTGCCCCAGGTCTAGTCACTCACAATTTGCTCAGAATAAACCTCTTCAAGCATATTTGATTGAAAGTGGAATTTTTGCATTGTCATTGACAACATTTTGATGATCCTGTAATGTCGTACTGTGCAAGATTTAAAAAACCTTTATTCTGGCTTATAACCACCACTGGGGAAAGGAGAACTTATTCAGTAGATGGTGCTGGGAAAACTGGCTGAACACATGAAGAAGACTGAAACAGGACCCCTACCTATCACCATGTACAAAAATCAGCCCTAAATAATCAAAGACAAAAACCTGAAACTTCAAACTATAAGAATCTTAGAAAATGCAGGAGACATCCATATGGGAATCAGAGTAGGCAACCAATTCCTGATCAAAACCCAAGATGTCCATGCCATAAGAGATAAATAAGATAGACAAGTGGTACTTCATTAAGCAGAAAAACTTTTGCAAAGCAAAAGAAACCATCAAGAGAATGAGGAGACAGCCCACAGAAAAGGGGGAAAATATTTGCCAACTATATATCTCACAAAGGCCTAACATTCAGCATCTACAAGGAACTCAATCATGTTAAAGGAATAAGACAAACAGTCCCATTTTTTTAAAAATGGGCCAAAGACATGAATAGGCACCTCTCAAAAGAAGATACAGGCAGCCAACAGACACCTGAAAAAGTTCTCAGCCTCACTAATCACCAGAGAAATGCAAATCAAAACCACATTGAGATACCACCTAACTCCAGTAAGAATGGCCATCATTAATAAAAAAAAAAACAAAAACAGATGCTGGTGAGAATGCAGAGAAAAGAGAACACTTCTACCCTGCTAGTAGGAATACCACCTGTTTAACCTCTATGGAAAACAGCGTGGTATTTTCTGAAAGAATTAGAAACTGACTTTCCATATGATCCAGCAATCCCCTTACTGGGAATCATTCTACAAAAAAGATACCTGTACATACATGTTTATTGCAGCACTACTCACAATAGCAAAAACATGGAATCAACTGTGCTGCCATCAAAACTGGACTGGATAAAAAAATGTGTACATATGCACAATGGAATATTATGCAGCCATAAAGAAGGACAAATATATGGACTTTGCAGCAGCCTGGATGAATTTAGAGTCTATAATACTCAGTGATCTATGACAGAAACAAAAACTGAGTACCACATGCTCTCATTCATAAGTAGACCCTGTACATTTATCATAATTCTATAAGAAAGGGATTGGCAGTAGAGGGATACTGCCAGGAGAGGGGAGGAGGGACACAGCATCAATAAGGGTAGCTGGTCTCAAATCAGGTGAACTGAGGACCAAAGGGAGGCCCAAACTTTACCTGTATGATGACCACTTGTATACCAGATCCTGAATTGTACCCCACATCTTTAAAATTAAAAATAAAAAGAAGAAAGTTATGCTAACTTCTAAAGTGAGACTCTCCTTAACTCAAACCTTATCATTGAATTAGATGAAAAATTGGCGATTATAATAAAGAGACAGTGTCCCAGTTGGGCTACTTCTCAAACTCTTTAGCTAGTGAATTCTGCCAATCAATTATCTTAAAAAAAAGAAGAAAAGGAAACAGAAGTAAGACTGACCCCATCCCCTGCTTTGCAATTACTGCAAAAAACAAAACAAAACAAAAAACTCTAGAAGTTTCAAAAAGGATTGTAGAAAATTAAAATGAAAAGAACAGCAATAGACCAAAGAAGAAGGAGGAGGAGGAGAAGGGAAGCTCTCAGGAAACCAAAGAGACCTTCTCTTTTCACCTCACTAATACCTTAGGAAAATTTGAGAGTAATTTAATGAAAAATAAACAATCTCTTACTGATGTTGGAGTTAAATCATCAGTGACAAATTCCATCTTATTGTTAAAAAGACAATACAAATGGTGGGTGTAACAAGTACTTCGATCTTAGTATGTAAATCTCAACCTATAGCTTTTCAGTTAGGTCCCCTATAGGGAACATATGTTTTCCTCTTGATTCCCTCAGTCCCTGTCCATTTCACAGGGAGAGACTTTTAAGAATTATACAATACTCATACCTTTCTCTCTAAAGGGGAAAATATATGTAGAATTAGAAGATAAAATAGTGTTGGGAGCTGGCCATGGAGGCCCACTGAGCATTAGGGATCAGGAAGGGCCGTTGACCCCGAGACCACTAGGATGTGTTCGGGAGCTATTGACCCCATTTCCTCCCCCTTTCTACTCAGCACTAACCAGATTAAGCTCCTGTGAGCTCAAAACATAAAAACTCTGAGACAGGGACGAACACAAGCTAACTTTAGAGGCTCATTGCTCCCATTCTTCCGCAAACTGCAGTTTTGGCTTTCACACAACTTATAATTCAAACTCGTGTCACATCTAAGAGTCTTAGTATTGGTCACAGGCTTCTGGGTCATGATCTTAGGATTTATTGAAGGTGTAAATTGTAGAATATAGTTTTAGAAGACAGCCATTTTGTTGAAAGAATGCAGCTGGGTTACTTGCAGGTAGCCCACTGTGAACTTTGGACTGGGCCACATGCCAAACATTCTGGGATGGGCCACTTTTGTTTGTAAAGTAAATACTTAAGCTTTTATAGAATTGTTTAACTTGGCATAAATCAATCAGCTTAGGATGAAAAATGTTTATAGAATATGTCAGTCACAGATTAGGTTATCCTTTGTTATAGGATTTTAAGATTATCATATGAAAAGGGTTTAAAGGCAATCATTGATTAAGTTTTCATGGATTAAGGTTTCTGGTGGGTGGGGGATGCCCCTCCCACATCTGACTTTGTGTATAAAAGGCCCATTGTAGTTCCCAATAACACACACATAGCTTCTGCACTAGACTGGAGTCTAGTCTTTCTCTCTCTCTCTCTCTCTCTCTCTCTCTCTCTCTCTCTCTCTTTCTCTCTCTCTCTCTCTCTTTCTTTCTCTCTTCCCCACAATCGCCGATGCCGTCTCCACCTTTGGGGTACCCTGAACCCGGCTGGAGCTGGTCTCCAGCAAAATAGAATTATTAGGTTTAAATTTTTTTCAAAAATGATCATCTTAATTCACAAATTGAAATTCACATTGCCATGGAGAAAACTAAATTGTTAATAAAGAATTGCAAGAACTATTAAAATTAGTACCTAATCAATTGTGGTTAAAATCCTCTACCAATTATCTTGGCTGCTTCAATGGAAAACCAAAGAAATGCATCAAAATCTCTTCTCAACCTTAAATAGTACCTTCTAATATCATAGGCTCTGGAAAGGGTAAGACCTAAAGTTTTGGGTGATAT
>NW_006965799.1:0-3783 GCF_000164805.1 Carlito syrichta
ATATGCAGTACTCACTTTGTTTCTGCAATAGTTCACTTCGTAAGATGGCCTCTAGTTGCATCCAAGTTGCTGTGAACGCATGACTTTGTTCTTTATAGCTGAATATTATTTCATCATGTATATATGTACCACATTTATTTTATTTTATCCAGTCCATTGTTGATGAGCATCTGTATTTTTGCGATTATGAACAGTGCTGTAATAAACATGCATGTGCAGGTGTGTTTTTTTGTGGAGCAAATTATGTTCCCCTGGTTCTATTCCCAGGAGGGAGATTGCTGAATCATAAGGAAGTTCATTTTTAGTTCTTGGAGAAGTTACCATACTGCTTTCCGTAGAAGTTGACCTACTTTTTATTTGATTTCGATTTGGTTTTCTCTCTCCCTCAACATTCAACTCTTAACAAATATATGCTTGCAAAGCATTTAGAATATGCTGACATAAACTAAACATTTAATTAATACCAGACATTAGTATAATAAAGTGGATTGCAGCTAAGTAATAACAAGGGAATTGGAAATAATTTCAAAGATATATTAACTCTGCTATGAGATATCAACATGAGATATAAACATCCCTGAAATTTATTCATTTTTATGAGATATAGACATCCCTGAAATTTATTCATTTTTATTCATTAAATTAGTCATTTAACAAATATTACTTAATTGATTATTAGAGTTAGAAATGTCAATAAATATTAGAATTAAAATATGAAGTCTCTTATATTGTGCTTAAAGAAAAAACAACTCTACCATCTACCATTTATATGCTTCTATGTTCTTGCTTATTCTTTTATAAATAAAATAATACCAGTCTAAAATCAAACACTCTAAATAACATGTTAGAACACATGGAAATCTTACAAAATTAAATCATTCATTTCCAAATAGATACAATCAATGAATTAATGTGAATAAAAATTCTGTTCTTATACAGTGTACACACACAGACATACAAATGATGCTGGAAAAGTTTTTAAAAATTCAGAACATAAGAAAATACTATGCTCTTAATATGTAATGAAATAGGTACTTTTTACCATAGTAATATTCATAAACATTATATTTTTCAACATCTGTAGGTGTGTCCATTTAAGCACATCTTTAAATTAAAAGTAAATTCATGGAAGGAAAGTGTACATACCTGAAATGTTACCAAATATGTGCATTAACTACCACTAAATACTTACAATAGTCAAATTTTCATAGGCATGTAAAGCTGTTTGAATTATTTACGGTCACAGTCAATGCTATATGTTAAAAAAACAGTGAAACCACCGTGACATTTCACCAAAAAAAGTCTATTTTTTTGCTCAGAAATGTATACATTTGCAAGATGACTCTTCTGATCCAAG
The DNA here is from genome assembly GCF_000164805.1 of Carlito syrichta. Classification (NCBI taxonomy): domain Eukaryota; kingdom Metazoa; phylum Chordata; class Mammalia; order Primates; family Tarsiidae; genus Carlito; species Carlito syrichta. The sequence continues at coordinate 1,358 of NW_006965799.1, forward strand.
TCAAGATCAAATACCTTCAATATGTTTTAATCACGTATTTGTAGTCAGTTTGAGGTTGGTTGGTGATATGCTGACTGGTCTAGGAAGGTCTTGACTGGCATGATCCAGCTCTCCTCAATGTGGTCTCTCATATACTATGGGATTAGTCTGGGCTTGTTTTTATTACAAAGACAGATCACTAAAAGAGATAGAGATGAAGCACACAATGCTTCTTGACCTTGACCTTTTCAGTCTATAAAATGGCAGTATCTATTGTGATGCATTCCACTCAACTGGCAACACAAATCACATGTTGAACCCAGGTTTAAGATGAAAGGAATAGAGTCTATCTTTTGTGATAGAAGGAGCTGTGAAGTCAAAAAGAAAAGTGAATATACATAGAGAAGGGTAGAAATTGGGGTTATTTGTGTAATTCTACCAATTTGCTTCTCAGATTGTTAACTATCCATAGAATACACAGAGGATCACATATTTGATATAATGTGGTATATTGTAATAAGCTGAAAGCTTCTTTTTCCTTGAAAATGTGCTTATTTGAGAAATACATTCTTTAGTAATCCAGTGTAATATTGTAAAAAACAGACATGATGTAAAACTACTCAAAACTATATTTCCAACCAAATAGGCAATAGAAAATTCACTTTAGTTGTAATTGCATTACAGCCTGCAAAGTCTGTATTTTTGTCATTAGAGTCAATAAAGCAATTTATCAATTAATAAGAATTTGTCTATGTGGATATGGCTTCATGAATTTTAAACGTGATGAGAAATGGCTATATTACAACTTTAGTCAAACAATAGTTTCCTGCTATTAGCAGTGACATTAAAACTAGCTTTTAAAAAAAAATACACAATAATATCTGTATGTTTAGTGAATTGTCTTACTGAATTTTCTCAAATGTAATTTAAAAAAGAAAAAATACATAAATTAATATTTCAATTTTATTGAACTCTCAAGCAGGTTCAACCTGTGTTCAGCAAAATATGACGGTGTTATTCATAAGCTAGTCCCAATAGGCTGTTTGTCTTCTTCTTTCTGGTATAGAATAGATATAATTTAAAAATATACATTACTCAAATAGAACCAGAAATGACCAAAAGGTAGAGGAAGAATAGAAGAAAAAACAAATACAGTGAACAGACAATGGGACAATTGTGGTAAATATTAATCTACCTATTGATTATTAATTCAACAAGTGATTATTTATTAATCATTTTAAATGTGAGTGGTATAAATACTGTCAAAAAAATTAAATGACAGGTTTTTAAAGAATGAATAAAAATACAAAATCCAGTTTTTTTTTATAAATTGCCTATTTTATATATTAAAAGCATAGATAGGTTAAAAGTAACCAGCAGGGTAAAATTATACCATGATAATACTAATCTAAAGAAAGTTAGAGTAGCTGTCTTAATTTCAAACAAAGTAGAATTCAGAACACTACCATGGATGAAGAGGAACATTAAATCATGATTCTCACATAATGGATCTTTTTGGAGAATTCAAGATATAGCAAATTTAATGTGTATGTATCTAACAATAGAGCATCATAATGCATACATAAAAAAACCAAAAAAATCTAAAAAGACAAATCTACAAATTCTCTAATATACCTACAAACTTCAACACTCTCCTCAATAACTGATATTGATAAATTAAATATGTATTAAATCTATTAAACCATAGTATACTTTATTGGTATTACCAATCAACAAATCAACAGTTATAGATTATTCAAAAAGTAAAATATGCATCATTTCTGGTTCACATAGGATAACCACAAAGATAGACTAAATTCTGGGTCATAAAATGTACATTTAATATGTTTATAAAAAGAATCATGCAAAATAAGTCCACATAATACAATCAAATTAATTGGAAATGAACAACAGAAATATATAGCTGAATGATGCCTAAATATTTGAAGAATAAAAAACATAGTTTTAAATAACACAAAGAGCAAAAAAGAATGCCCAAAAGAAAGAAATTTTTAAAACGTAATTAAATGAGAATTAAAATAGAATCAATTTAACCATTCATCTTAGAAAAGTAAATAAAGGTTTCTAATTTAGGTTTAAAGCAAGCAAATAAAAAATATAACATAGCAAATATCAATAACAAGGAAAACAAAAAATCAATATATGTAAAATCTCTGGGTGTTTTTTTTTTAAGGTTACAAAAATATAAAAATTTCTCTCCAGGATAACCAGAAATAAATGAAACAAGACACAAATTACTATTGCCAGAAATGGAATAAGCATATTAGTTTCCGGGTTTTTGTTTCTAATGTCATTTTATAATAAAGGGATACAGGGCATTTTTGATCCATAGATAGTCCTAGGATGGCAAAAAGAAATCTACAGTCTGAATCTGGAACAGTGTATAGGCCAGAAAATAAGAGGTGATCAACAAACAAACAAACAAT
>NW_006965800.1:0-4545 GCF_000164805.1 Carlito syrichta
CAGGCATGAACCAAAACGCCCAGCTGTTGTTTAATTTTTCAAATGTTCACATTTGCTGGGTGAGGTGGCTCACGCCTGTCATCCAACCATTTTGGGAAGGCAGAGGTGAGAGAATTGCTTGAGCCCAGGGCTTTGAGTCCAGCCTGGGCAATTAGGCAAGACTTCTGCTCTATAATAAATAAAACAACTAGCTTGGCAAGGTGGTGCATGCCTGTATTTCCAGCTACTTGGTAGGCTAAAGCCTATAGTTCCAGCTACTGGGAAGACTGAGGCTACAGTAGCCATGAGCATGCCACTGCTTTCCTGCCTGTCCAACAGAATGAGACTGGCAAAAACAACAACAACAAAAAAGAACTGGGATTCAATTTTTTGATGCAAATTCCAGCCAAATCTTTCTTTCTTTCTTTCTTTCTTTCTTTCTTTCTTTCTTTCTTTCTTTCTTTCTTTCTTTCTTTCTCTCTTTCTCTCTTTCTCTCTCTCTCTCTCTCTCTCTTTCTTTCTTTTTTTCTGAGTTGGGTTCTCACTCTGTTGTTCAGACTGGAATGTAGTGGCACACCCAGGGCAACCGCAGCCTCAACCTACTGGACTCAGGCTATCCTTCCACCTCACCCTCCAAGTAGGTAGAATTTCAGGAATGCACTATCATGGCCTACTAATATTCTAATTTTTATTTTAGAGACGAGGTCTCACCAAATTGCCCAAACTGCTCTCAAACACTTGGAATCAGGCAATCCTCTAAACTTGGCCTCCCAAAGTGATGGGATGATAGGCATGAGTCACCAGGCTCAGGACTTTTTTATTTTTAAGACATCTGCTTTAGCTGGGTGAGGTGGCTCATGCCTGTCATACCAGAAATTTGGCCGGCAAAGGCAAGAAGATTTTTTAGGACCAGGACTTTGAGACAGTCTGGGCAAATAGGAAAGACCTCTGCTCTACAATAAATAAAACAAGTCAGGCATGGTGCTGCATACCTGTAATTCCAGCTACTTTGAAGACCAAAGTCTGTAGTTGCACCTACTAGAAAGACTGAGGCAGAAGGATCACCTGATCCAAGAAGACTAAGGCTGTGGTGGACATGAGCATGCTGCTGATCTCCAACCTGGGAGAGTGAGACTGGCTAAAAAAATAAAATTAAAGAATTAGGATTCAGTTTTTTGAGATATATTCCAGCCTAATCTTTCATTCTTTCTTTTTTTTTCTGAGTTGGGTTCTCACTCTGTTGCCCAGGCTGGAATGAAGTGGCATGCTCAGGGCCACCACAGCCTTAGCCTGCTGAGCTCAGGCAATCTTTCCACCTCACCATCCAAGCAGCTGGGACTACAGGTGTGTGCCACCATATGTGGGTAATATTTTGATTTTTATTTTAGAGATGATATCTCACCAAATTGCACAAGCTTGACTCCAAAACCTGGACTCTGGCAATCCTCTCAATCTTGACATCCCAAAGTGTTGGGATGACAGGTGTGAACCACCATGGCTGGCTGTCTTTTTTTAAAAATGTCTGTTTAAACTGGGTTGGGTGGCTCATGCCTGTCGACCCAGCGTTTTGAAAGGCAGAGGCAAGAGAATTGCCTGAGCCCAGGGATTTGAGATCAGCCTGGGCAACTTGAGGAGACTTTAGCTCTACAATAAATAAAAAACTAGGTGGGCATAGTGGTGCATGCCTGTATTTCCAGCCACTTTGTAAGCTAGAGCCTGTAGCTCCAGGTACTGGGAAGAGTGAGGCAGAAGAATCTCCTGAGCCCAGATTGAGGCTACAAAATCCATGAGCATGCCACTGCACTCCAGCCTGAGCAAGCGTACAACTGGGAAGAAAATGAATAAATTAAAGAATTAGGAATCAATTTTTTGATGTAAATTCCAGCCCAAACTCTTTTTCTGAGACGGGTTCTCACTCTGTTGCTCAGGGTGGAATGTAGTGGCATGCTCAATGCCATTGTTGCCTTGACCTATTCGGTTCAGGTGATCCTTCTGCCTCACTCACCAAATAGCCTGACAAACAGGTGTGCATCACCATAACCGGCTAATATATTTATTTTTATTTTCGAGACAAGGTCTCACCAAATTGAGCAAACTGGACTCAAACACCGGGACCAAGGCAATCTTCTCACATTGGCCTCCAAAATTGCTGGCATGAAATAAAAGAGCCACCATGCCCAGCCCTTTTCTTTAATTTCTAAAATGTTCTCTTAGCTGGGTGAGTTGGCTCATGCCTCTCATACCAGCATTTGGCAGGTAGAGGAGAGAGGATTGTCTGAGTTCAGGGCTTCGAGCACAGCCTGGGAAATTAGGCAAAACCTGTGCTCTAAAAGAAGTGTAAGAACTAACCGAGCATAGTGGGGCATGCTTGTATTTCCAGCTACTTTTTAGGCCAAAGCTTTTAGTTCTAGTTACTAGGAAGATTGAGGCAGAAGGATCACCTAAGCCAAGCAGACTGAGGCTGCAGTGACCACGAGCATGCTATTGCTCTCAAACCTGAACAACAGAGTGAGACTGGCTAGAAAAAAATATAAAAGTATTAGGATTCAATTTTTTGATACATAGGCCACTCAAATATTTCATTCTTCCTTTCTTTTATCTCTGAGTTGGTTTCTCACTATGATGCCCAGGCTGGAATGCAATGGAATGCTCACAGCCACCAGAGCCCCAACCTATTGTGCTCAGGCGAACTACTGCCACAACCTCCAAGTAGCTGGAACTACAGGCATGCACCACCATGTACGGATAATATTTTGATTTTCATTGTAGAGACGAGGTCTCCAAAAATTGCCCAAACTGGTCTTGAACACCTCGACTCAGGCAATCCTTCCAACTTGACTTCCCAAAATTCCTGGGGTGACAAGCATAAGCCACCATGCCTGACCCTCTTTTTTTAATGTCTGGATTAACTATGTGAGGTTGCTCATGCCTGTTACCCCAGCATTTTGGCAGGTAGGGTGAGACAATTACCTGAGCCCAGTGGTTTGAGACAAGCCTGGGCAAATTGACCAGACTTCTGCTATAGAGTGAATAAAAAATTAGGCAGTCATGGTGGTGCAGGTCCATATTTTCAACAGTTTTGTTGGCTAAAACATTTATTTCCAGCTACTGGGAAGACTGAGGAAGGAGGGTATCCTGTGGCCAGAACCAAGGCTATGGTGGCCATGAGCATGCCACTGCACTCCATCCTGGGCAACAGTGTGAAACTGGCTAAAAAAACAATTAAAGAATTAGGATTTGATTTTTTAATGTAAATTCCAGCCAAATCTTTCTTTCTTTCTGTTTCTGAGTTGGGTTCTGACTCTGTTGGTCAGACTAGGATGGAGTATCATGCTCAAGGCCACTGCATCCTCGACCTACTGGGCTTGGGTGATCCTTCCTACTCAAATTCCAAGTGGCTGGAACTACAAGCATGTGCCACCATGACCAGCTAATATTTTGATTTTTCTTGTAGAGATAAGGTCTCACCGAATTGCACAAACCATTCCCAAACCGCTAGACTCAGGCAATCTTCTCACCATCCCCTCACAAAAAGCTCGGATGACAGGCATGAGCCACTCTTCTCACCATCCTCTCACAAAAAGCTCGGATGACAGGCATGAGCCACTACGCCCAGCCATTTTTTATTAATTTATAAATTGTCTGCTTTACCTGGGTGAAGAGTCTCACGCCTGTCATCCCAGAATTTTGGCAAGCGAGATGATTGCCTGAACCCAGGATTTCGAGCCCAGCCTGGGAAACTAGGAAAGACATGCGCTCTATAATACATAAAACCACAAGCTGGATATGGTGGTACATGCCTGTATTTTCAGTTACTTTGTAGACAAAAGTTGTTAGTTCCGGCTACTAGGATGACTGAGGCAGAAGGATCACCTGAGCCAAGCAGACCAAGACTGCAGTGACAACAGCATGTCACTGCTCTCAAACCTGGGCAACAGAGTAAGACTGGCTGATAAATATTAAAGTATAATTACCCAATTTTTTGAAATATATTCCACCCAAATCATTCATTCATTCTTTCTTTTTTGTTCTGAGTCAGTTTCTCACTCTTTTGCCCAGGCTGCAATGCAGTGGCATGCTCATGACCACCGTAGCCTCAACCTACTGGGCTCAGGTGATCCTTCCACCTCAACCTCCAAGTAGCTGCAACTACAGTCATGCGCCACCATGTCTGCCTAATATTTTAATTTTTATTATAGTGACGAGGTCTCAAAAAATTGCTCAAATTGGTCCCAAACACCTCACTCAGGAAATCCTCTCAACTTGGCCTTCCAAAGTACTAGATGACAGGGGTGAGCCACCACACCTGCATACCTGGTCCTCTTTATTTTTTTAAATGTCTGTTTTAACTAGGTGAGGTAACTCATACCTGTCATCCCAGTAATCTGTCAGGGAGATGCGAGAGGAGTGCCAAAGTGCAGGGGTTTGAGACCAGCCTGGGCAAATTAACGAGACTTCTGCTATACAATGAATAAAAAATTAGATGGGCATGGTTGTGCATGCCTATGTTTCTTGCTACTTTGTAGGCTAAAGCCTTTTTTTATAGCTACTTGGAAGACTGAACGA
>NW_006965801.1:0-774 GCF_000164805.1 Carlito syrichta
AGGCCTGCCTCCACCCTCCACCCCCGTGCCCCACAGCAAAGACTTCCACCCCCGTGCCCCGCTCCCGTGCCCCACACCCTCCACCCCCGTGCCCCACAGCAAGGAAAGGATGGCCCAGAGTTAGGGCTGCCATTGGGCACAGAGTGAACAAGGCGGTCCAGCAACGCCAAGGCCAGCCTAGGTTCCAGTCGCCCTGTCTGTCACCTTCAGGCATGGGTGCCCCCTTTCTATCCTGATAACTCCATCATCCCTTGCCCATGTGGACCTTTCACTGGGGAACCATGGAGGCCCATTGTTATTCACATGGGAGGCATCTTTTTTTTCCTGGAGTCTCTGTTGGTTGGGCTGAGGCACGCCGGCACAATCGTGTCTCCTGGGCCCTCAAACTGTGGGGCTCAGGTTGTACTCCAACCTCGTCCCCTGAGCAGCCAGGACTCCGAGGTCCATGATGCCTGACTTGATTTTGGGGATCTCTCGTGGAGAGGAGGTCTGGCCAGGTCGCCTGGGCTGGTCTGCGACCACTGGGCTCAAGCAGCATCCCACCTTGGCCTTCCAGAGTGGGAGCTGACGGCCATTAGCCACAGTGTCTGGGTTGGACTCGCATGTTCTGATGGCCAGGGCATCACAAAAAAATGCCCTGGCACGGAGGCCACCACATCCCTTGGAACTGGGACTGCGGGCACCACCACACGACTCAAGTGTTTGCATTCTGGGGAGCGATGAGGTCTCGCTATGTGGCCCAGATGTCTCAAGCTCCCCGACTCCAGCAGTCCC
>NW_006965802.1:0-913 GCF_000164805.1 Carlito syrichta
AATAGGCAGTTTTAATTCTTCTTCACAGGGGGGAAAAACCAAAACAAAACTAAAGAAGTTAATAGGTCCAGTATTTCTATATCATGACCAGAACCCAAACCTACTTTGAATCTCTTATCTACCACACTTTGCTGTTTTCTAAGCAAATACTTTAACCTGTGAGGGAATATTGTAAAATAACTGGAAAATAAACTAGGTTGTGTTTGAAAAATTACTATAGCATGATACTACTGACTTTAGAAGCCACACATGGCAACTACTTTTTATAGTTATACTTCATTAATTATGAAATCATGAGTATTTGAAATACAAGCATTTAGTGGTATAAATGTCCACCTAAATAGTGTTTTATCTGCATCCCAAAATCTTGATATGTAATATTTTTGTTTTCATTCACTTAAGATATTTTCTCTTGATTTTTTTATTTGACTCATTTAGGAGTGTTTTAATTCATTTCCAGATATTTGTCAATTTTCTTGATATCCTTCTGTCACTCATTTCTAATTTGATTACATGTGTTCAGAGACCACATTATATGATTTGAAGATTTACTTTATTGAGACCTATTTTATGGTCCAGAATATGGTATAACTTTCTAATGGATATGTGTGCACTAACCACACATAATAATATGCATTGTGTTTTGAGGAGGAATATTCTACAAATGTCAATTAAATCAAGTTACATGATAGTGTTGTTCTACTTCTGCTGGTTTTCTATGTATTATATCAATGTTGACAGGATGTTGAAATATTTAACAGTGATTGTAGATTTGCCTATCTTCTCCTTCTGGTTCTATCAGTTTTGTTTCATATATTTTGAAACTGTGCTATTAGGTATAAGAATGTTTATGATTCTAATGTTGTCTCAATGAATTGACTTGATCATCATTATGAAAGACCCTCTTCATTCT
>NW_006965803.1:0-3643 GCF_000164805.1 Carlito syrichta
CTTCCCACATTTTAATAGACTCCCTGCTATATTATTATAGTCTTTAAGGTTCTGACAATCTCATCTTAAATGTGTAACCTATTTTAATGTCATTAAATTATTACCACTTTATATCTTTTTTGTGAGAAAGCAGGATTTACTGAGAGGACAGAAAAGCTCCTACAGTGGGAGGGGACCCGAGGGGGTTGCCCACTACTTTATATCAACCTTTCCACATTTTCTCTCTATATTCTTTCCTACAATTATTTGAAAACACTATGCTTAGCCTATCTGCATTCTCTTTGTTATTGTTTGGTCCAAAAGATTTTAGCTTCTTGTAAAACCTCTCTTTCTATACATATAAATTCATACAATATTTAGACAAAAGCATGACTATTATCCCATGCATATCACAAATGTTGTGTATGTTAGTGTTCTTTGCAGCTTCTCTTCCTTTTTTCTTACTTTTTGTTTTTTTAAAAAATTATTTATTTATTATAGAGCTGTTGGGTACAAGTGAGGGTTAACCACATGAGTAGGCTGCATGCAGGTGAAGGTTAGGCTTCTAGGTGGCCTTCACTCCCCTGGTAGTGGAACAGGTACCCTTTGTGATATATGTGATCCCACCCTCCCACATGCCTCCCTGCTCTAGCAGTGCCCAGCAACTGATCTTCCTTATGTTTCTTATTATAACAATGATATAAAAATAATTTATTGATGTTTTTGTTAACACTGTTGTTCTCACTGGTAAGATGGATGGCTTTCCTCCTGTGGACACCGAGCAATGAAATGTTTGGCTTACCCTGGGGAGGGTCAAAGGAAGCAGGTATGACAATAAACAAAATATAATTCATGAGACAAACCCCTCCATGATAAATGAGCAGGCCCAGAATGTCAGTAGCTCTGGGATGGAGAACATGAGTTAATGAATATCGTGTATTTTTAATATTTATACTTGTATTCAGCTTGGATACATTTCTGCCAGAAAAATTAGGGACACCCCCTTTGTTACCTGTTTAAAACTTCCATCCCTACTGGAGATAATATCTCCTCCCCCACAGAAATGATATCTCTTCTGTGCCAAAACACTTGGTGATTGAGATCCGAACAACAGCATAAGCAAACGATAAACCAACAAATTAATATGAAAATGTACAAAGTATCACAAATTTGGGCATTTTTCATATGACACAGTGGAAGACTTGTTTTTCCTGTGTCTATTCCATGTTTATGACCAATTTGATCTGACAGCAGATGTGCAGCCTTTCTCATGTTTCTTGTGTGGCATCTTTCTTTGTTATTCTTGGTCTTTGGGTTCTGCTCTCTTTCTGAAAAATCCAATGGACCCGACTTCATCTAATACACACAGTCCTCCCAAGACCACATTCTAGAAAATCATGCATTTACCATGATACTTACAATCTTCTGCATGTAATAAAATCCTGCATATAATTTATCCCCGAGGACACTGTGTCATACATCATACATTCATTGAATACATTGTTCTGTATCTTTACTGTTTTTGGGGGGGTTTTTTGGGTTGGAGTTTCACTCTGTCACCCAGACTGGAGTGCAGTGGCCGCTCCTGGCCACCGCAGCCTTGGCCTGCTGGGATCCGGCGATCCTTCCACCTCAGCCTTCCGAGTAACCGAAATTACAGGCATGTGCCACCATGCCCAGCTGATTTTTTCATTTATTGTAGAGATGAGGTCTCGCTGCCCAGGCGGGTCTCAAACCCGCGGGCTCTTTACTGTTTTAATGCAAGATCCAAATGACCGGGAAACTTCACCTGCTTTGTTGACCTTTTTGCTTTCACGAAGTTATATGAATGTGTTCATTATATCATTATATAGAAAAGAGAAGTTATGCAAGGAGAAGCATATGAAATGCAAGGAGATTAAATGCAAAGCAAGGAGAATGCAAATATGAAATGCAAAGCAAGGAGAAGTTATGAAATAAATAGAATGTCATGGGAATAAAGCTAGGTTAACTATTTTCATTTCAAAAGATTTGTACAAAACAAAAATCAAATGAAGCATCAAACATCGACTGGATCAAGATATAAAACAACAATACTTTAAGTATATCAAAATGGATTCATTATTTAATTGGAAAAGACTTAGACATAAAATTATGCAATAAATAATGTCTGTCATATATAAGATACTCATAATTTATGCTTACCACTATCCCACCAAGCACTTAAGATACTCATTTTATTAATCTTATTAATGAATCAGAAAATAAGTTTAGTATATATGCCATTTGATTTATGGCAAGGTTGTATATCAGCTTATTTGTAAAAGGCTGGATTGTTGAATAAAAGCTATCATAATTGGCTATCTACCTGAAGACAATTAAATTAGGTTCTTGTAGCTTTGTGTACTTTGACCAATGTCTCCCAGCTTTTCACCCATCCCAAATGCCCAGGATTCTGGTAACCTTCATCCTATTAAATATTAATTTTTGTATCTTGTGTGTAAATCTGGTCCCCTTTGAATTTCCCCTTACAACCTCTGATTAGGAATGCCTGTCTCTCTCTCTTAACCCTTCCCTGGAGGAATATATTTAACAGCATCAATGGAAACATCTTTCAAACATTTGAGGCACAGAAACTGAATTTTGACATGTTCAAGATCTAAGATGGAGCATAACATCTTACAAATAATTAGCAGTTTTAAAACCTCAGTGTATGGCCATTCTTTTTCTTATCATGAAAATATTTACACAAGTTTCTTATGCTTCCAGTGGATTCTTAACACTGGAATAGCAGAATTAAATTGTACACATATTTTAAGACACCTCAAAAATATTAATAATGTTAAATGTAATTCATGAAAAACTTAACAGTATTGCTTTACTTGTAACTATCAATGTATAAAGTTCCAGTATTTTCTCTTAAATATAGATATATAAAATCATATTTTATTTCAACAAAAACCTCAGTATAAAAAATAATATTCATCTAGGTTAGATAAATACTTAGAAAATTACATATAAAATCTGCATTGGGCAACCCCTTCAGGTCCCCTCCCACTGTGGGAGTTTTTCTGTCTTCTCAATAAATCCTGCTTTCAAAAAAAAAAATCTACATGGAGGCAAATGATCTTATAAATAAGGCAAGAATCATAAATAAGAAGATAAAAACATATTTAGATAAGTACATTTAAAACTTCTTGTGACCAAAATTATTCCCCTAAATTCAATAAAGAGATTGGACCTGGTGGCTCACCCCTGTAGTCCCAATGTTTTGGGAGACTGAGGTGAGAGCATCTCTTGAGCCTAAGAGTTCGAGTCTGCAGTGAGTTATGATCATGCCACTTCACTCCAGGATGGATGACAGAGAGAAACCCTGTCTCAAAAAAAAAAAAAAGAAATAAAAATCATTTCAAATGTTGATAACTGTAGAAGGATGAGTATATAATAATAAGCAAATCCAAAAGGTTATCATATTTATGAATCTTTGCTCAAACCCCATAATTGCTTAACACAGAATTCTCTTTCATACACCAGCTGGAGAAAAATACTTAAAGAGCTGCTATACTTTTTATCTGGTAAATTTATCTTGCATTTTTTAATTGTTTTGCTGGGCACCAAAGGAATATAGCAAGAGTTAGAGAACCTGCAAAACTAGAGAGTTTTTTCTTCCTAATGGACTCTCAGG
>NW_006965804.1:0-1166 GCF_000164805.1 Carlito syrichta
TGTGATAGACAGGTAAGTAAGCATGCTTCCTTCATATTACAAAGAACTGAAATTGGATGTTCCACTTTCATTATTCAGATTAACAAAGTTTTGTTGTTGTTGTTCTGTTTTGTTTGCTTTTTGTTAATTGAGTAACTAGATTCCAAACCAGTGCTCATAAGGTTGCAAGGAAATTAATGCATTGATACATTGAAATGGAAATTGTTTTTGTTTTTGTTTTTTTGAGTTGGAGTCTCACTCTGTCGCCCAGACTGGAGTGCAGTGGCCGCTCCCGGCCACCCCAGCCTCGACCCGCTGGGCTCCGGCGATCCTTCCGCCTCAGCCTTCCGTGTAGCTGGAATAACAGGCATGCACCACCATGCCCAGCTGATTTTTTTATTTATTGTAGAGATAAGGTCTCACTGCCCAGGTGGGTCTCGAACCCGCAGGCTCAGGCAATCCACTCACCTCAGCCTCCCAAAGGCGCGAGATTACAGGCTGAGCCACCGAGCCCGGCTTGAAATAGAAATTGACAAATCATTCTAATTTTTTTTAGTATGAAACGTCTTAATGTTGTTTATATCATTGTTATACAATAAGTTGTGGGGGAGGAAAAATGAACTATTTCCCTGCCCTTCTGAGATCTCAACTAGAGAGATAGATTAATAAGAGAAAACCAAAAAGAAATTTATGGACATGTATATTTCATATATAGTTGGAAAATAATGTGAGGAATGCGAGTGTTATTGACAGAGGTTTGGTCGAGGTCCCATTGCTTGCACACAGAAAGCCAACCACTGAGACAGTGAACATTGCCAAGGAAGTCTTTTTATTCTGGTAATATCAGTCAAGGAGAACAGAAGACCAGTCTCAAATCTGCCTTCCCCTTCCACTAAAATCAGGAATTTATATAGTGGAGTAAGAACATAGCTGTAGGGAAACAGAATTAGGGAGGAGTAAGGAATAGGTAAACAGGAATAGGTAAACAGAAACTAGGGAAAGGTAAGGAAATCATGATGAATGAAGAGTCTGGCATCTCATTGTCTATCTGGTGAGTTTCAGCTCCTAGATACTACCTAGAAGGGCTGAGGTCAGTTTGCTGAGACAAATATCTCCAAGCTTAAAAATCAAGAGAGTTGTTTTCTATGTTTATTTTAAGAATTGCACTGATCGGTTCTAAGGGAAAG